>NC_063172.1:47265067-47280067 GCF_023159225.1 Perognathus longimembris pacificus | reverse complement strand
ATACCCCTCAGCTTTCAGTTGCATTCCATAAAGTATATTGAGTATAGCTTAAGATGTTTAATTTCAGACATCATCAATGGTAATCAGATAGAGATTTCAGAAAAGTATTTATTCCATTTCAATGGAATTTCAATTTTTATGAGCTGTAATCTCAAATATGTAAATAGTAGCCAAAGCTGGATATGATTTTCTTAAGTTTCTCTTTCTGGATATGTAAGTTTCTCTTCCTTCCTCTCCTTCCTTCTTTCTTTCCTTCCTTCCTTCCTTCCTTCCTTCCTTCCTTCCTTCCTTCCTTCCTTCCTTCCTTCCTTCCTTCTTTCCTTCCTTCCTTCCTCCCTCCCTCCCTCCTCTCTTCCCCTCCCTCCCTCCCTCCCTCCCTCCCTCCCTCCCTCCCTCCCTCCTTCCCTCCCTCCCTCCCTCCATTCCTTCCTTCCTTCCTTCCTTCCTTCCTTCCTTCCTTCCTTCCTTCCTTCCTTCCTTCCTTCCTTCCTTCCTTCTTTTTGTTGCCCATTATTTCTTCTACTATCTTCTTGCCAAATCATCTGGAGCTCTTGTATTTTCCTCTGTATAGAACCCAACAGGATCATCAGCAGCAAAAGGTAAACACAAAAAATGTGAGGAATTTCTGGAGATTTATGAGGTTTTGAAATGTACACTCTGTCTGGCTATGCTAGTACGTGGCCACATGTGGACTGTATGAATTGAAAATGTTTCAAATGGGGCATCACTTACCCCTTGTGAATAGTAAAGTTCAGTAACAACCCCCACACAAAAATATGTTTTCAGTCAGTCATTTAAAATGCCATTGCTTTTTTAAAGGTGTCAGTAGAGCAGAGATGAAAACAAGTAATAAATAATTTAAAGTTTACATTTTTAATTTTGGAATTTGACAACGATCCATTTTTTTCCTTAATTCACAGTATAGACATTTTTATCTTTCTGTCATTTCTTATACCTCTGTAGTTTCCATTTATAATATTTAAAACAGCTGAATATATGTATAAAACATCCCAGGAATATCAGACAACTTCTAATGAAGACTATTGACACTGATGACATTTGGCATGACATCCTGCCAAAAAGGAAATTAAAAAGTACAAGCCATTATACTAAGGACCATCTGATTATGAAAGTAGTTAATTTTATGTCACTTTATTGAGCATAAAAATGATCCTGGTGAAGGATAAAAGATGCCTCTCTCATGATCTCCATTGTTTTTCCTCATTCCTTTTTTCAAGAGCTCTACTGCTATTCATTATTCAGCTTTAAAGCTCTTAACATCCCAAGCTCTAGAGTACAAACTACTCCTCTATGCCAAACATTTCTCTACATCTTTTCTTCTTTATTAATCTTGTTAGAAGAGGCTAGTTCAGGATTAGAAGAAGAGAACAGACAGTTTTAATCTTCCTCTGATTATTTCCTGGTAGGGTTGCTGATAGAAAGGGTTCTAATCATGGGTGCAATTTTGTCATGTCCTCATGAAATGGCATCAATTTCATGGACTTATGGATCTTATAGAGATAATAATTATTAAGAATATCTCTTTACCCTGAATCATCTTCCACACAGTGTTAGAAAATGAGTTTTTTCTATCAAAGGTAGGTTTTAATGAAAGTTCATATGACTTTGTGGATGAACAGCACTTGAAGTGATGTTGATGCATTTATAATCAAAAGAACATTACTTGGTAGGCTAGTAAGTTTTGTTTTTCCTAAATGATGGTGCTCTAGATCACTTCTATCCATATCATTACTACTAAAATTGCATTGCTAACCACTTGAATAGTAGCTTTAGAAGAGTTATAGATCCCAGTGTTATTTTAATTTTCTAAAATAGTCATTTCTTACACCTCTCCTATTCAGTGCTGCCATGAATCTTGGAAGAATGAATGTATAATTTTTGCCACAAACACACACTTTCAAAGCATTATAGTATCTTGGAGAATAATAGAGAAGAGTCAGGCTCACATATTTCCAAATGGATTGTAAAGTAACCATCATTAGAAAGCAACACTTAATTATTAATGTTACTAAGATATTGCATTGAAAAGAAGCTTTGCTTAATTTTGTGATACTTTAAATTTAAGCAAATAATAACTTATTCTCTGTCGCAGTTCTCATGAGGCTTCCAATTCTCAGCAGGATATATATACAAATGAGTATGCTAAAAGTTTTCAGACAAATTAAACAAGTAGGTATTTCTCACTTTTATAAGCTTTATGTGTTTCTAATCTGTGGTTATCCTGAGGCAGAATTAATGCAATTTCCTCTTGTCTGGGAAAATAATGTACAGAAGATGAAATAATTCAATAGTAGTAATCCAGCCTTTTAAAAATATGCATCTAATATTCATGTTATTATCTCTGCTGTAGTTTCATTTTGGAAAATCTTTTTCATCTAGTTTCTTTTCCTGTTTGACGAATGATATTAGATTATCTAGTCACAGCTGTGTATACTAGTTGATTATTTCTATAGGATTGATAACTCATAAAATCCCAGGACTATTTAGAAGCTTTTTATGTTAGGTATGTTAAAATGAGGTTGCCTGCTTCCTAGATTCCTTTTTTTCCTTTTGCTTTTGTTATCTAAGTTTTACCGTGTTTAGACTAGTTATTGATGTAGTAAATGTAAAAAAATAATGTCGTATGCTGTCAATATTAATGTAGATATCAAACCGACACAGGTCCCTAATGTATGTAAGAACAAGTATTTTTACCTTGATACAGAAAAGCAGTCATGTGTGAAATTTAATATATATCCTAATCTCTCTTGTCATTGCTCTAGCTATGGGTGATGTGCTAATGTGAGGACCACCATTTTCTTTTACTCTTCACACAATGGACTAGATACCCATAAGTGACAGTCTAACTCTACTCTGTAATTATTTTGAGGACACTCAGAATATGCTACAGGAAAACTGAAGAGTTACCTTTAGATTCTGTGACTTAGTTAAGCATCCAAGCAGCCCATAATGAACAAATCAAGTTCTCTTCAAAGGTCCTTTCTTAGGAATACTGAGAATTTTTCTTTAATAAAAATTCTTAAATAAATTTTGTTATGTTTAAATGTAATAAAAATATGATATAATTTTTCTTTAGCCTATCAGCATCTTAACAAAATGAGCCTAATACATGTTCCAATTAGGCTACCTACATTAATTTAATGATCAGAGTTGATGTGATTAATATAGCAAAGTTCATCAAAATAAAAATTCGGAATGCAGAGTAACTATTCAAATTTAATACTACCTTTTAATCAAGGAACGAGCTGATGAAATTTTAATTCCTTTTGTTAGTTCAAACTAGCCATATTTAATCTTCATGGTATAACTAATTTTATTTACATAAAATTATAATACTAGAGTACCTTTATAGAGTACCTTTTTATATAATGGAGAATACTATAGTGTTTATAAGACTTTCCATACTTAGTCAAGTTAATTTTACTACATGACATAGCAATGTGTTTGAAAAATCTATATAATTTATGTTATACTCAATATCTTGAAAATATTCACTAAATGCTGTCCCCAGAAGCTACAATAACACTGTGGAATATCATTCTGTAATGAAAATTTAAAACAATGGTAACATTTTAGTTGGAGATATTTGCCAGCAAATATTTCCTTAGAAATAATCCCATGGGGAGAAACGGGAAAAAACCTTCTATTTTTAGAGAATAAATGTTATAAATTTTCCTTCCTACAAGTGGCTCTTCTTTTCTGAGTAGTAATATAAAGACTAAATTGTTACCTTATGTTTTCACTGGGTAGGTTTGTGACCACTGACAGTTATAATTTGCAAAAATTACAATGATTATGGACATTAACATACTTGACAGCAGCTATTATTTTTATTTGAAATACAAAGACTTTCAGTGGATATTGGATTTTAAATTTTTCTGTAGATGCCAAGAGAGGTATAGAATTGAAACAATTGTTCAAAGAATTTAAACTAAGGCGACATGTTATTTCTCAATTATGTAGATACTTCAGATGGAAATAGTTGTTTGGCTTGAATGTTCTCTAGTTTCTTCACATATATTTGCAATTAAACTGGTTATCTATTACTAGTAAGTCAATCCAATTTTTGATTCTGAATCTGAGTTGCCTCACTGAAGATGATAACAACAGCAAACATTTTGGTTGCCTATAATTCCCTCAGATTAGGTATTTGTCTAAACAATACAGCAATTCAGTTGCCATTGTTATTCCTACTTAGAATATTGCTATTTCCTATAAGAAAACTAAGACTTGGAGAAATCCAGCCTATGTACAAATTTAGACATTATAACAGTGATCGGGCTGGAGGCAATAGTCATCTGACTACAGAATTTGCCTGTAAATTCCACTCAAAATATTTTAACACTCTGTGTGGAACATAAAGACATTTTGAGAAAGAATCTACAAAAGTTTATTGATTAGTTTTTAGTTATTTATTATTGAACTTGGCAAGGCCAAGTTTACTTCTATAGAATTGTGCTCCATCAGCCAGGAATCTGATAATCAAGCACAGAATATATATTTGGAAATAATTTTCCTGATATCCCCTATGATTTGGAATCAAGAAGAAATTTGTTTCATTTTCTTCTTCCTTTCCTTCATGTTTGTTCTCTCTGGGTAAATGACAAACAGGTAACACTGCACAGAAGAGTTGCTTGCTGAGTATCTGACAGGAACTCAGACATTGTTAACCATAAATTTACTTTTAAGCATTGTATATAAAAAGAAGATATGAGCTTATGATATACATTTCCATGGAAAGTGTTTTAAGGATTCAAGCTTTTATTAGACACACGGGTATTATGGATAATTAGGACTAAGAATGCTCACGGGTAGCACACAAACATAGCTCCACTTTGAGCCACAGCCACAATTCTGGTTTTCTGGTGGTTAATTGGGGATAAGGCAGACTTTCCTGCTCAGGCTGGCTTTGAACTTAATCCTCAGATCTCATCCTCCTAAGTATCTAGGATTACAAGCATGAACCTCCAGTGTTGGTCTTATTGAATAACTACTGTATATATGTTTTACTGTAAGTTCCATGTTAAGTTCCATGCTATTTGTGGGTTCAATCACTATTTTATCAACTTTACTCAAACAATGATTCCTCATATTAATGATAAGCAAGTGGTAACCTAACTATCATTTCCTCAGGGTGCTTTTAGGCTAAGAAACTTGACTGGTAATTTACAAAAGTAAGTAACTGTCAGATAACATTCAGGCCTAAAAGTACAGACTGTCATGGGAAGGTTTTAGATTGTCTACAGTCACCCTGGTTAGAACATCTTATTTCTTCCTTAATTCATTCCCAACATGAACAACATGCTAATGGTCTTCTCACATTCATCACTAGACTGTCCAGAATACTAGAAGCATCATTGATGTTTCTGCTTTCCCTTTGAGGTAATTATCTGTATCATTTTGTAGGCCAGTGATTGTTCTGTCTTTCCTCAAAACATTGGCCAAGATTGATTTATACCTTCATCAGTGATCTTTGCTAGTACTTTCTGTACCATACAATTTTACCCTCAATTACATCTTAAATTTTACTTTTGATGATCAATTTATCTATTCTAATCTTGTCTCTTGGGTTAAGTTACATTTTTTTATGTATTTCTGTTCTTTCTACTGGAACTTCCATGCTGTTGCATTTATAGTAGAGATTCAGATGCAACCCTTACTAATGGTTTTTCAGTAAACCTTGGACATTGAAATGTGATTGGAGTATTTGAAGAGCTAGTTAGTAGGAAACTGAGCTTCTTTCAATTTAAGACTATCAAGAATCAGTATACAATACATATAAAATCATATCAAATAATCCCATTGTATTATCAAGAATGAGGTTTTCTTCTGACATTGATCAACATACATTGCATTCATGCACTGCTTTGTTGAATGGTAACTTTCCTCAATAGTACAACTACTTAAAGATAATAGAAAATAAAATATTGAACTGAGAACTTGAAGTCTAAACCATACTAAATTAATTGTCCAACCTATTTGTTATTATTGTGCAGTTTAATTTTAATGGAGTTTATCAGATTAGATGTTCTAGCCACACTGCCTTGATGATTAAATTAGATACTCCAATAAAAAATTATGACATTTATTTCACACCAGCATTTTATTTTGTATTTGAGAAGGTTTGCCATGAAAGTATGTATTTGTTATTATGTGAGAAGTCAAAGAAATCAGTTAGCTTGATATTAAGTGATTTCCATTTTATATGGATGTTGCCTCATGAAAGACTAAACTAACACATGATTGTAAAAGTCCTCAAAATAGCAATCAAGCATTTTGGCCAAAATCCACTCCTGGATGAGTAGGAATTAATATCAAAGAGTGCACCACCAGACTGTTTTGACTGTCTATAAGATGATAAACAAGCATTTTGGCTAAATTCTAGCTTTTGATTATAACATAATAGAGCAATTTGAAGGAAACATTTGTATGAAGTGCCCTAATGGGGAATCATACAGCAAAATTACCAGTAATAATGGGTGAGCCTTAGATTATATCTGTGTTGCACAAAAACAATATTTTGTCAGGAAATAAACATGTGCTCATCATGGTAAGCAATTGTTTTTAGCTTTCTATACTAATAAAGATAACAAAATGACTACAGAATTTCATTTTTACTTTATGCTGTGAAATGATACATTTAGCATTTAACCATTTTAAATTGATTTATGCAGTCAACGTAAGCAATCAGGATCAACATAGATCTATGTGTCAGAAGTATCTAGTTTATTTATCTACTTTAGTTAAGTTAGTTAGATAATTACCAAATATCTGTTTCAATTTGTGGATTTGAGATTTGAATCTTCTGCTTTGTGTAGAATTTTTTAACGTTTTATTTTTATGTTACTAATGGAACTGAAAAAGAGCTTAAATTATTTTAGAAGAAATAACATGTTCATGTCTTTGAAGCTTGGTACATAAATATGTAAATATATGTGCATATGCATTTAGAAAAATAATTTTACAAAATTATTGCTCAGCAGTATCTTCTGAGACATTAGTTTGCTATGTAAATGCATATTTGAATTTCACTGAAAATGTGCAATATTTGTTTGCTTTTGCTTCAGATCTGATTTCATGTGACATGTCAGCAATTTCTAAGGGATTCCTTTCCTTTTTACTTTATCAATTTCTCTCAAAATGTGAGGTTTTTTTTTTACTGACGGTTATTTATTTGCATTAGAAAGCTTAGAAACATTGTTCTTCATGTAGGGATATTTTTACCACTTATTTTGTAAAATTAAGATGATCAAGGAAGTAATCTTTTAAAACGATTGCCAAGATTTTTGTAATACTAATATTAATACTAATTGGTAGTTTTTTTGCTTTGTATCAGAAAATAAGATGGATTCTAAGTACATTAACTGAAACCTCATCACAATCAAATTGTAGAAAACATATTATTACTATACCTGCTTTTAATCTCAGGAAACAGAGATTCAGATATTAGATTATCTAACAAAATTGCAGTTGAGAAATGACAGAACTAGGTTTTTTAATCCAACATAGGTCTTATATACTTGTTACCAAAAATCATGAATGAATTACCTTTCAAAAATATGACTGACAAGTTAACAAAAAAGACCATAATAAGAAAATACATGAAGTTTAAAAATTAAATCTTCCTTTGGAAGCTTTATATTCCATATAATCATATATTAGTAAGATACACCTTTGGGTATACAGTCTAAAAATTATCCACTTAATATGTCAACATTTCTCTCTTAGTGAGTCAAATTTGAGCTTCTGTAAGAGGAATAAATAATCTCTGACTTCAAGTTTGGGAGACATTCCTTGGCCATTTCTCTTTTTCTTATTTTTATGGATCTGTAAAGGATATCTTCAATTTACAGTCATCAGCATAATTCCTAAGTTGGAATGGTCTGGATACAGAAGCTTGCTACCTTTTATGTCTCCAGGAGCATAAAGTTGAGTTTCTACCCACCCTGGTCTGTGCAAGCGGAGATGGATTACTGGGGCCCTGCCTTGGTTGAATGACAGCCACTCAACCAGAGAAGAATTTTTAAAAGGTCCAGGAGGCCTCTCCCTTACAGTTTTCTTCTTGGAAGGATCTTTCTTACTACAAAAAAAAATTGCAAAACAATTAAATACTTCTTTGCCTTAATATTTTAGTTCAGTTTTGCTAAAACAAAGACAAGTCAGAAATGGATAGAACTTTTATTTAAAAAATAGACTAGAAGCCTTGCCATCTTGCTTTGGAGCAAAATGAAACTTTCCCTTGCTACTTACTGGGATAAGTAGCTAGCTTGGGGTTATTGGGATAGCTAGTGAGGGTTTTTTGTTTAGGGTTTTTGTTGCTTTTTGAGAGTTGTGAGGAGTTTTCTTTGTACCTCACCTAGTGCTGCCAAGTGCAGGCATCTACACTCCTGGGGACTTATTGTTAGCTCACCTTTGTTTATTCAGTGGTCTCAAGGATTAGCTTTAAGATATACATTTTAGGAAATTTTTAGGAAAAAAATGGACATTCTTATGGCTTAAAGTAGAAACATTGAATTTTAAAATAGAAATCTGTTTAAAGAAATGGGAACACTAATATCAATGTATCTGTAGTTATAAATAATAAGAACATCATATCCATCCAACACATTTGAGTACATATTTTTATGTCTGCAGAAAGGTTTTACTATATTTTAATATTGAGACATTTCATTACAGGAGCTATTGAAGGTAGACAAGGTGGCAAAGTTAGGAATGAAAATCACTCCACTTGGAAGACCTACAGAAAACAGGTTCATGACATTCTTACTCTGACCTGGGAAATCACTTTCCTATGATTCCAAGACTAGAAATATTGTATTTGCAGAGTACAAAGTACAAGAACCAGTATGTATTGAAAGTGGATTTTTAATTTAAAAATTTACCCTTTTACAAAAAGACTTTGCACACATTAAAATACACTTACATGGATGACTATCACGACGTTAATGTCTATTTTTAACTAGGCAACCATGATACCTTTAAAGTTGCAGGTAAAATGATTACATTGGAATTGTATTTTTAGGAATTTGGGGACTTGTTTATATAAGCAATTACCTATTTTTTTATTTACTCTAGAAGAAATTTTTAAGATCAGTTGCAAACACATTGAAAAGTCATATAGTAAATGGTCAGAGCCCTGACCAGCTGTCCTATTGTGAAAAATGATGCTATCATGTAAGAGCAACAAGAATTCCTAAGGTAAATTCTATGTCAATACAGGGCATGCAGTGTGGTCTGTGTGGAGATGTGGAATGGAGATAAAAAGAAAGCAAGGAATGGATTCCTGCCAACAGTCTTTACCGTTTTGATGTAATTAGTAGGCAGTGCAGGTTTCTATAAAAACTGACAATAAATCTTGGTTTCTCCTTTGAATATTGCTTCAGTTTCACAAGTTCTGTGCCTCAAGGGGCAAAAGAAAAAGACTCAAGATTAATTACCATAATGGCGTATTCCCAATAAGAAATGTAACGAAGTGTTCTTTTTATTTGACTTTATTATTTGTGTTCTTATTAATAAAACCACTAAAAAAGATTATGGTTTAGTCATTCTAGAAGACCAGTGGACAAGTGTGACATATTTTGGGGTGAAGGATAGTTTCACCATTAGATTCTTGAGCAAACAACACTATAGTTGGTTAAAAGTTATTTATCCCAGGAAGTTCCAGATGCAGATGTGTCCTTGATAGCATTTGGGGAGTACCAAAGTTATAACCAGGTACCCAGGGCTCCATTGTCAACTAGTTCCTCACTAGAGTAACTAATTGCAGGTAAACTTAGCCACCAAGTGACATTTTCTGTAGCTCCTCCATCTGCTCTTTTTTTTTTTTTTGACACCCCTGCCATTAACTGTCATTTTCCTTTAAATATACAGTGAATCTGAAAGGCCAGCTCTACATCACATCACTTCAGATTAGGGGCAGCTCTTTTGAGTTGAGCACTGTTTAGGTGTCAGAATGAAGTCCCTGACCTCTCTGGAACCACATTGCCGCAGGGCCTTAATTACCACTGACTCCAGCCATTACTGAAGAGAACACAAAGGAGAACACATCATTTTTCTACTTAGGAAGTTAGTCTCTGAGCTAATAACTTGTCCAAACTCACGGGACACTGGGTGCACATGATAAGATAACAGTGGGCATGGCTCTTCAGTTTCATGGGAAGCAGAGAATGAGAAGAAATTTTGTTTACCTCCCAAGAATCATTTTACAGTTTCTGCTGCTTTGTATGAGGGGGAATGTAGTGCTTGTCTTCACAAAAGTAATACTGAGAGGTTATATACAAAATATATGCTCTTAAAATTCTTCTCAGTCAGTTCGTGTGTGTGTCTTTGCACTTTTTTATTTAGTGAATATTATATAGACATTTTTTACTCAGAAAAATTAAATGTGGAATAAACATTTCAATATAAAAATCCCCACTTGTTTTCAAATTGTTAAACAAAAGGAGTCTCAACACAAATGAATATATTTGGACAGATTCATTTAAAAAATATGCACCATTTGTCAGGGGACAGTGGCCCACACTCAGGATCTGAGGGCTGAGGATCAAGGTTTGAAGCTAGCCAGGGCAGGAAAGTCCATGAGCCACTTAACTCCAATTAATTACCAGAAAATCATAATTGGCATTGTGATTCAAAGTGGTAGATTGCTAGCCTTAAGCAGAAAATCTCAGACACACAACCAGGTCCTGAGTTCAAGACCCATGACCAAGGAAAAAAAAGGAAAGAAAGAAAAAAATTAGAAAAATATACAGAATTTATTTCAGGCTTTCTATAATTCCAAAGGATAAAATTTGAAGGGTAGGTATTTTGCTTTCTATAAACATGGATTCACTGTACATAACTTTACTTTGATTAGAAATCTTAAAACACAATGTATTTGAACACAATTGCCATTTGTAGAGAAACTCATGTAAATTCTAGCTATGTTAAAAAGTCTGCTATTATGTAAAATGTGATTGGCTTGTAATTTCATTTTATTCCTTCTTTTTCTTTCCTCTTTAGAGTCTTCCCTTTACTTTTCATCCCACCCTCCCACCTCCATTTTCCTTTTTTTGTTGTTCTTGTTAAAAAAATATTGTTGGGGGCTAGGGATATGGCCTAGTGGCGAGAGAGCTTGCCTCGTATACCTGAGGCCCTGGGTTCGATTCCCCAGCACCACATATACAGAAAACGGCCAAAAGTGGAGCTGTGGCTCAGGTGGCAGAGTGCTAGCCTTGAGCAAAAAGGAAGCCAGGGACAGTGCTCAGGCCCTGAGTCCAAGACCCAGGACTGGCCAAAAAATTTAAAAAAATAAAAATATTGTTGGTAGCAAGAGTAAGGCCATCATTACTCAGAAGTCAATAATTGACTCAAGTCAAATACTAAATAAGGAGAAAAATAGGGATAAGACTTCTAAATTCTTATGACTATTTTGATTAGGAAAGCTCTTTTCAAGTCACTGCTGAAATACTTAATGCACTCCACTTAAAATTGACTCTCTTGAATAAGAAAACCTGACCTGATGCCCACTGGACCCTTCTCTTCTGAGTCATAAACCCAAACAGCATTTTAAGTAATTTAGTGGAATAATGTCTCTGTTACTTATGTTAAAAGCATCATGTTGGGTCTGGGGATATGGCCTAGTGGCAAGGGTGCTTGCCTCATATATATGAAGCCCTGGGTTCAATTCCCCACCACCACATATACAGAAAATGGCCAGAAATGGCGCTGTGGCTCAAGTCTCAGTGTGCTAGCCTTGAGCAAAACGAAGACAGAGACAGTGCTCAGGCCCTGAGTCCAAGCACCAGGACTGGCAAAAAAAAAAAAAAAAAAGAAAGAAAGAAAGAAAAAAAAATGCATCATGTGTCATAGCTTTAACATACTGCTATGAATATTTTCTTGAAACTATATGTCAAGGAAAGATTCTCTACATAAGTATCTTTTAAGTATCTGCTTAAGTATCTTAGTTTTAAATTTTGAATGTAGTTTTGCATTGCTAGTGCTGAAATGTTAGAGTGTTATTCAGTAAAATGATAAATATATGTATTTTTAGATTTTGGGGAGAGAACACATAAAGTGTGCCTTATTTAAGCAAGTTTTGTTCAAATGCTCAGAAGAGGACCTCATCTGCTGTTTCATGTAAAAGAGGTTAGCCTATGTAGAATTTGAGAAAATAGGCTTGGGCAAGTTCTCTTTCACATAGGACCACAGAATTGTTCTGTCCTATGACAATGTCATTCTGTGGTTGTTATAATTCTGACCTTTGAAGTACACAGGTAGCAATAGAATAGAATAGTATAATCAACTTCAGTGCCGCTGTATAATTTAAGTGACAAAACCAAACTGGAAAAGTGGTCCAAACAGATCTTAATTGTTCCCTCTGTTTAATCTTGTGTTCTTACTTGGCTTTGCCCACTTGAGACTGGCACTCTACCAATTGAGCCACACGTTCACTTGTGGATTTTTGCTGGTTAGATGATAGCAAGAGTCTCCTAGATATTTCTGCCTAGGCTTTGAACAAGCATCCTCATATCTCAGGTTCCTGAATAAGTGGAATTACAAGCAGGAGCTTCCCACAACAAGCTCCATCTTTTCTTAACAGTCTTGAATTTTTCTTTTAGAAAGACAAAACCAAAAACTGTCTACTCCAAAAAAGATTGATTGAGGATTGATAGTTTTGCTTAAAGAACCTATTTTGCGTGATAATTTAATGAACAAATAAGCGTGCTATCAAACGTCTTCCAATCTAATTAAAATGGAAAAGATGCAACAAGCTGCCAGGCTGTCATTTTTCCTTCTTTGTGAACAAGTCCAGCCCCTGCACAGTCATCTCAGAGGAATGTTCACATTTACATTCTCTCTGGTTCATCTCTCAGCACCCAAGGAGAGACTTGAGTACAAAGTAATTTACCACAAGCCATCTCTTCAAGTCCTTAGGAAAGTAGAAAACAAGACACAACCCCATGTGTTTGATTCCTCCTCCCATAGAGTGACACGTGATCATAGGGCACTTGATTAAATAAAAACAAGTAAAAAAATCTGAAAGTAAACACTTTATTTGACAAAGTAGAAAACAATAAAATAGTCTCCCCAAGAAAGAACAGTTAGGTTAATTTTCAGACTTCTTGCTCTTCATAACAAAAGTGATTCTGGCCACACTCTGGTGGCTCACGCCAGTAATCCTAGTTACTCAGGAGGCTGAGATCTGAGGATCATGGTTCAAAGCCAGCCCAAATGCCTGCCAAAAAAATCCGTGAGACCCCTAACTCCAATTAACCACCAGAAATCCAGAAATGGCACTGTGACTCAAGTGGTAGAACATTAACCTTGAGCTGAATTGCCCAGGCCCAGAGTTCATACCCCACAACCAACCAAAAGGAAAAAATTGTTTCAGGTACGTAAGTTAACGTTACTAGGCAAGTCTTTTCCGCCTTCTCCCAGATTCTTTAATCTTAGCTTGTTGTGTTAGTCAAAAACCTATTGCATGGAATATAAACTAGGATCTATTCTAAGTATCTTTGTGAAAACTGATAAAACTCTGTGTTTTACAAATGTGTGAAAACTTAGAGAAATAGGGATTTAAATGATTGGGTTATGACAGGCAAAAGTTCCTAGAAAATGTTGTGTGGAAAGAAATATTAATGTATAGAAAGGATAATTAGGAATGATCACAGAGCTACCAAAGGCTGGGAGCCTAATTTTGAAAGCAAGCAAGGTAGAATAGTAATCAACTGACTTAAGAAGACTTCTTAGGATGAGAAATAGTATGAATGATTTTTTAATGGAAATTTTACAGAAATTATATCATTTCAGCTTAGATAAGTCATCTGATTGCTAAACATTGTACCCATAATAGTGGTAACATTTTATGATAGAAATGCATAGCTGATTATTATATCTATATATAGATATAAAATAGTCCTGAATATGAATCAAGACTTATTTTTGTTTTGTTATGTTCTGCTGTGATTTAACTTCAGGGAAGCTCATTTTCTAAAAATCTCTCCAGTGCAATGACAAAACATATATTTTGGATTATTCTATATCTATATCTATTGATGGATCTCTATATGACTATGTATGCATATATGTATATGTGTATATATGTATATATGTGTATATATGTATATATATGCACACACACACAGTCTGATAAGGATCAAGGCATGTTCTTAAGGCCTTCAGATCTATGCCAGGTTTTGTGTTGTAGTCTTAAGTCCCATGATTCCTGCTTTTCAGCTGGGCTTTGGGGTGGTGGAGATGAGTAACAGTATGGTTAGACAAATGTACCGTAACACGTCAGTCTTTGAGGGCTGCCTGGAAGAATGAGAGCCAACTGTAATTGTCTAACCACAGGAACCTAGGGATTTCAAAAAACAGAACCTTGGGTAGGTCTGAAATCATAAAAAGTGTCAGGTTTCTTATTTATGCCTTTTTAAATAAAGAGTTATTACCACTTGTCCTGATAATGTTTCCATAACTGGGGAGAGGAAGGACAGACTGTTTTTACCACACTATGATTCAGTATAAATAGAGAGGATTGGGTTGTTTTTTTCCCCTTTCATTTCATCTCACCCATCTTTTTCATGTGACTGTCTTCACTGGTTCTTTCTAATAAAAGCTAATATTTCCCAGGTACAGGCAACGTGTGACTGTGTCTTGATAACATTGGAGGGAAAGATTATGTCTCCTCTTCTTTAAAGTGACCACATCCAGGGCTGTTTCAAAAGGCAGCAACCAGCAGAAACTCTGAGTGTAGCATCTTTGCTGTGTAAGCAGCAGCAAGAGATGGTGGACTAGACCAACAATTGTCCTGACTTCAATCCACCTGTCTTCTGAACGTCTTCTGGGCCCGAGAAGCAGCAGAGATGGTTTTGCTCAGGGCTGGAAAATGAAAACTCGTTGTTGGGCCCAGGTATTTGCACATAAAAATGACTTTATTTTCAGAGATGATACTGATCTCTAATAAATAGGTGTCTTTTAAAGAATACCTCATGATTC
>NC_063172.1:47202567-47260067 GCF_023159225.1 Perognathus longimembris pacificus | reverse complement strand
ATACAATCGTGTTTGGCTTGCTTTAATGTTCTTGAGACAATTCCTGTGCAACCAACTACAACATTCACTGTATTTAAGCTAGAGGCAAGAATACACATATGTACTTGTAGCATAAAAAAATTACATAATGCCTACAAGCTTCTGCAAGCAAGTGGTTTTTAATTGCCATACAAACTCTGCCTTAGCTAATTACTTCTGAATAGAAAGAGGGTTTTGTGAAACTCAAGATGACATTTGAAGTTCTGACATTAAAGAACTATGGTTTAACTGGGCGTATTTTCTATATGATATGGTACAAAACATTCCTTTCAGTTAGAAAATATGACTTTACAAACTTTGGAGCTAAACAGAATGGTTACAGAGTGCATCATTGTGCATACACAGAGGGCTTTTGCATGAAGTTGAACTCGAGATTATCAGCTTTAGGCTTCAGAAATTATTTTTATACCACAAGGACAGGCATTTTTCAAATAGTTATTTGTGGGTTTATTTTTTTTTTGAGAGTCAATAATGTTTTCAAAAGAAATACACAAAGTGGAAAGCATTTCACACAAACCTATTCCTACATTCACATAGAAATGTTCATGCCCTTATTAGGGAAGGGAAAATAGTAAGAAATTCTTTATATCTTCTGGTACTTATTTAGATTTGAAGTGCTAGTCCACAGAGAAGGTCCAAAGAAGGCTTTTGTGGCACTAAGACCAATAAGGGTGATAGTTTACTATGATAGAACATTTTTTCATTAAGTCCTGTCAGCATGCTTGAGCTGTCCACCAACAGTAAGCAATATCCATTTAACTGTAAAGGCCATTTAACTGTAAAGGCACAAATTTACTTTAAAATATTTATGAGCACGGGAAATTCCTCTGACTAGTACTGAAACAAAAATCCAGACTTTTCTTTTGGAACTATAGGAGTCAGTGTGTGTGTGTGTGTGTGTGTGTGTGTGTGTGTGTGTGTGTGTGTATGCACACATGTATAGTTTATAGTGTCTGAGCACATGTATAATTTACTTCATGTCCCCAAGATTAATATTTAAAAATAAAGTGGTCAGGCCTTTAGTATCATTCTTGAAAAATACATTTTGTAGTTAAGATAATTATACTACTCTGAAACTGTTGATTGATACTAGTTCCTTCTCTTAATAGGCCTGTTCTTGCTTCATGGTAGATCAGAGATCAGTGGTGTTTTCTCAAGGCCGTACAGAATAACAGAGTAGTGAATGTAATAAAAATATTCTGCATATGAGTCTGTCCTTAGCAGTTTACTTCTTTAGTTTTAGGGAACCATGTGGCTAAATATAAGCTGCATATTTAAAACCCAAAGATACTTTAAAGAAGGAAAAATAGACAAGGATCATGTAAACACATACTCCACATCATACAGAGTTTCTTTATGCCATTTGTTTTCGTTTACTTTTATATTCTAACTCATTGTGACAACATACCAATCAAATGTACTGTTATTTGTATAAAGAACAAATGATATATATTTTATGTTCTTGTTATAGTCATAAAAATTGATTTATATCAGATATGGAAATATTTCTGTTGTAGCATTGGATTGGAATTCAAACTTAGATTGTGTGTATGAAGTCTAGCAAGGCTGTTTTTTTTATGTCTCAGAAAATACTTACCTTGAAGTGAAACAGGGAATCTCAGATAGTTTTCTTTGTTTTTTTCTCTAAAATATTAGAAAACATTGAAATACATTATTCCTGCCATAATAAAATCTTGTTGGAAAGGAAAGCTGTAGCTGTGTAAATTCCTGATTGATTTACCATCAGGTAATTTGGGAAGGTCTGAAACTAGTGGAAGACACATGAGTGATGCAATGGAGGCTTTTTTACATTAGGTCGAAGTGCAGCATGATATTCAAGATTTAGATTTTAAAATATCAGCCACAAATTTAATTTCAGCATGTAACAGTTTATATTTAAGGGCTCTAAGATTTTTATTAATGTGAACTGTAATGCTCTCAAGGATAAGTCTTAAAAACTAGTAGAGAATCAAATCTATTTTGCTGAGTACCATAAATAGTTGGAGAGACATAGTTCCAGGTACAATGAATTGTCTTTCTTGACTCAACGAACAAATCTAGATCCTGAAAAGAAGGGAGATAAATTAACATTATCATTGACTTTGTCCTACATGATCCCTTTCAAAAGGAATCCTGAGTTTCACAACTAGCCTTGGCCCTAAACTCTCAGCCTGGAAACTTCTCCCCATATAGTAAATTAACAAAGAAAAAAGAAATTCATTAATGATGTATGTTGATTTGGAGGTACTTTTAAATATTTAGTTAAATCTTCCACTCTACTGGAAGGTTTAAAGTCAGATTAGGTGAAGCCAGGGGTCATGGGGAAATTTCACAGCTGTGTCTCCATAGCAGGAGCTCTGGAAAGTAAACTGTTGCTGTGTTGTTCAGTCTCTCAGCCTGATCGAAGCCCAGCTCAATAGCATTAAACTGGCCCCCATTTAAGAGATTTGTTTTACAAAACCCTGAAAACTGCTCTGAACATGCATACATTGATTTTGTTGCTGGACTCTCCTGAGCTTTGATAAAAAGGCAGCCTCCACACGCAGGTAAAAGGGGTTTACCTCTTCCATACTAAAAAGAGAAGATTAAGGGAGGCTGAACTGATCATTGGCATACAATGGTGAGAAAGTGGGCCTTATGTCTAACACTGGCTGATTTTCTGTGATGGAACGAGGAGTCAATGCTAGCTCATATGACCTTCCCTGTACTGGAGCTTACTGCTGCTTCATTTTGTACCGTTAATCAAATGGCACATGGCACAGGACCAGATTTGTTTCCCATAGTTGAGAGATAATAACAGTGCCTGACATTCTTAAAAAGGATATTCACTTTGCTTATAATATGGTAATATCACTATAAGCATTCAAGGAAGAGAAGCCTCTAAATGGCATCAGATCATAGAGGCCTACCCATTGTAGAATCCATTCAAGATGTATAGCCAATTCTGCATTTTTTATACAAGGCTTCTCTTTTACTTCATCTGATATTTGGCTTCATTTGAATAGAAAAGCTTGACTTTCATATATTTCTGGATTTTTTTTCCTCTACAGAACAGGAATTATCATTTCAACTCAGTAGAGAATACTTGGTATTTATCCTTGGTGTGAAAGACACTTAATACTTCTTTTTCTAGTCAGAGATCACATCAAATATATATATATATATACATATATACATATACATATACATATACATATACATATACATATACATATATATACATATACATGCATCAGAAGATTATGGTGTCCTTGGGTAGTTGGCACACATCATTTCCCAGCAGGGAATTACAGAAAAAATAAATGTACCTTTGTTCCATAAGATGGCCAATTTTATACCCTGTAGCAGTAATTCCTGTAATTATTTATGTCCCTCTTAGCTGTGATTTGGGTAAAGAGATATGAAACCTTTCTGAAATTATGGTGTAAGTAAGCCTTTGGAGAGGGGAAGGGACTTAAATAAAACAGCCATGCTGTGAGATTTCATATATTGTAAGATATCTGAAAATCTAACCAATTTATCTAGAATCAAGCCTTATCAGCCATGTCTTTGATCTATTGCAAAAAAACACAATAATGATCCTGAAACTAATACTACCAAGGCAGATCAAGCTAGATAAGAGAATTTCAGAAATTAGATAACACTCATTTCCCAGCCCTTACAGGAATCGCTTGGTTTGCCTTTTAGGCATATGTTGCTTGCACTTTCTCATGACTTGCTCAGCATGGTTCATCATCTTCAAGCAGATCTCCTTTTCTATCACTGTTAAATTACAACCTCCTACTTAAATAACATGTAGTGTGATCACCCAAAAGACAAGATTTCTAGCTCTAAACCATTTAATATGTTATCATTAAGATGATAATGAATGGATGCAGAGAAAAGTTGAGATGGCCATAGGAAATCCCTTAGACCTGACCAGTGAACTGTGGGTCTAGGTAGCCTCAGGGTATTCTTACTGAACTAGCCAATGTTTTCTCCAAACCCTGCTGTGACAATGGTATATTCAGTATGTTTAGTTTGTAGATAAAAGATTAATGACATGGAAGAAAATGTTAGCAAACAATTTTTACGGAGGTACAAAGATGGTTGGGGTGGCGACTATTTGCTTTATGACACACAATGGGTATTTCAGTGAGGCCCTCCAAACAGATATATTTATTTAGGTTTATGCTATTCTGTTAATGGTATATAACTGGCAGTTTGTTGCTTTCAAATCATTCAAAGAACTCAGGTTTTAGTTATTTTCTACCTATGGATTTACAGCTTGAATAATAATATTTTGTTTCTATAGTAATTTCCATATGCCCCCAGAATTCTTACATACATACATGGATATATATGTATACACACATATGTATATATAATGTGTATAATAATAATAATGCATCTATTATCCTATACGTATGTGATAAGAGCTGAAGTTTTTCCTTTCTGTATTTTTTTAAATACTTGCCAGCGAGTCCATAAAGATTCCTTTTCCACCTCTTTTATGTGATAAGGATGTGTTATATCAAAGTGAATCCCCTATTGGAGGCATCTTGGGCCTGAATAGTGCTTAAGCCAATTGTTACTACTCTGGGAGTGTTTAGTCAGGGAACCACACTTCTCTCTCTGTGGATCAGAGAAGCCATGACAGGTGTCCTGTGCCACCTGCTATCACTTAATTAGTATCATCATCTGCTTTGTAGTTGGAAATAACTGCATCATGCACTTCTTAAGAAATATAATTGCCATAATATATTCCAGATTATATTAAACAAATATAATGTGACTATTCGGGAGGTTTTGTTTTTTTTTTTTGCACGGATCATTTGGAAGTCTGATTTATTTCTTTGCTTGTATCCATTCTACCTTCAGAGCATATCCAAAGGCACATTACCATACACTAAGTCCACAGAGAAAATGCTAAACAAATATTTATCTTCAAAATTACAGAAATCATCTTTTGTACCATGATTGGATATCATGAGAGAATGAAGATTAAGAGAAAGTATAAAGGTAATCTTAAAAAGTGATATTCAAACAGGATGCAGTGACTCCTCTATCTCTCTTAGCAAGCACTCATATGTATCAGTAAATGAGTAGTAGGTTCTGTTGGCATAGCTTCTTTCTCATGCAGATAGCTCTGCATAGTGAAGGATATGAAGAAAAGACTAAGGGCTTTAAGAGATATAGAAGCACTGTCATTTTTAGACCTTAAAGCTACACTTATAGTTTTGAATTCCTGAAGAAGAGCAACACTGTCACTCGTATAACACCCAGGGCTGTCAGAAATAGCTCTGGTAAGAGCCAATTTCCATGGAGAGTGTTTGGTTTTCTTTTCTGATATCACATAAGTATATAGTAAAAGATTGACAAGCACTGTAGGTGGACAATTAGGATTGTGAAATACATTGATAAATCTTATCTGTACATGTTTTTTTCATTCCTCCATGTTATAGAATAATTCAATTTTATTTTTCCTGCTAAAAATAAATTATAAAATATAACTGGAAAACATTTAAAATACAACATAACTTGTGTGGTTTTCTTGCAAGAGTATTGAGTAAATGTGGCCTTGAACACACATACAAAACAGTATTTGTCCTTATAATTATTGTCCTTAGAATAATTCTATAAAATATTATTTCCTAGCTGTCATTGATTATAGCATAACCAGTACATAAAATTAGAGAGCTTGTTAGTGAATACAGACAAGGTTTTTTTTGTTAATTATAAGTTACATTGGTTTGTGCCATTTCAAAAAAAAATGCAGTATCAAATCCACTTGCTTTGAAAAAGGTTTATTTTTTAAATGACCTCACAAATACCTTGCCAAAACATTCTTCCTTTCAGCAAAAGTAATAGGAAATAGGAAAGATTGACTTACCTTTTTCTATATCTCTCAATTCCACTTAAGTTTCTATCCTTTCTTTGTGTTGTTTTGCGCATTCCTACATCTTGCAGTGTTGTACACTGCAAAGATCTAGTAAGCGAGTTAAAGGCTGATGACGCTAACGAATCCCAGCGCAAATGACTGAATCGATAGGAAACCAGCCACTGCTGTTTAAGTGTATCGATAAATGTACCTTTATTTTCTCTTGAATGGATAAGTGTCGCAGTTAAGAGTCCTATGGATCTCTTAATTGAAAGTTAATTTTAAATCAATAAAGTGAGTCATTTAAATATTGATTGGTCCTTTCTACACGAGTTGTTAGCTGATTTTTTTTTGCAACAACTTTGTTTAAATGCAATCAATAGCCCACAATCAGTATGTTCTATAAAAAACTGACAGATGTTCCCAAAATGCCTGCCAGGCATATTCTTATCTGTTTACATATACAGCAAAGATATTTCTGTTCTTTTCAAATGTTTCAAGATGGTAGAGGTCCAGGGATCTCTCTTTCTCTCTCTTTCTCTCATTGTCTTTCTCTCTCTCTTACACACACCCATACACACTCCTTATTTTTCTTAAATACAATAATTTATTTTTTTCCTGCTACATTCATCCTCTTACACTGTATCTTAATCTTTCTTTTAAATCTGCAAAGGTTTGAAACAAAAAAGACCATCTGGATTTTATATCACTATCAGTCAAGCATCTCTGTGATTTCAATTTGGACAAGAAAGCAGTGAGTTATATTTTCATAAAATCTTAAAGACATTAGGAGACATCCTTTTTTGGTACTGTTATGTCATAACACGTTAGCACTATTGCATGAATAACAATTGCATTCAAATGTAATGAAACAGTTTTGCCTGTGTGAATGTATATATCAAGCACAAGGCTAGCGAACATATTCATTTACATTACTTCCCTTAGATGTCAGCTCTTTAGCATAACAGCAAATAGTCATGCCTTCTTCCTTTCCAATTTGACAAAGAGAGCAGCCAAGTTATAAGAATACAAATTTTATTACATGGAATTCATCTTGATTAATCTAATAAAGTAAACTAGAGTACTTGTAGCTTTCAACCTATTAGCAAATATGAATGTTCTATTCATGTTTTCCCATAAGCCATTCAGTATTTCCCAAAGGAATCATCTAAAACCTATAGAAAACCATCATCAGTACTTCCTAACACAAGAGGGTTAATTTTGAATAAGATTCCTAATGACTCTCTAATATATTTATGAGATCACTAATTGAACATGCAAGACTTTGATATTTTTCCCCTTCTGATGTGTGTGTGTGTGTGTGTGTGTGTGTATTTGAAAACAGCATTAACAAATATGCTGTTTTGAAATTCTTCTTTTGAATTAGGGAGGAATCACATTAGTAAAAAAGTTACCACATATAAACATTAGAGTGTTAACAAATCTCTGTGTATTTAGTGATAATAGCTATGGGGAGACCCAGAGATAACTTAGGGCCTTACATTGGCTGCAATTTGACCAAAAGATAAAAATACAGCACAACTGTATTTCTGTCTGAAGACCTGGTCAAAATCCAGTTTTTATCACTAAACCTTAAACTTATATCAAGAAACATGAAGACACTGGAAATTATAGTTTTTCCATCCTCCTTTACATGAGAATGTAAAGTGAAATCCTTGAGGATAGCTGGGCAGACACTTATCTGAGACATTGACATTTTAGTATTTTACTATTCATATCAACTCCTTTAACT
Organism: Perognathus longimembris pacificus; assembly: GCF_023159225.1. Taxonomy (NCBI): domain Eukaryota; kingdom Metazoa; phylum Chordata; class Mammalia; order Rodentia; family Heteromyidae; genus Perognathus; species Perognathus longimembris. The sequence goes on along the minus strand of NC_063172.1, from coordinate 47,252,415 downwards.
CTTCTGCAGATTGGCTCTTTTTTAATCTTGCATTTGTTTTCCTCTCAAAAAAAAAAAAACACCTCAGAAAACACTCTTCCATTTACAGGGTCTGGAAAACTAAATTAAAGGCAAAGCTTTAAAAGAAATAGTGGGCTATCATGACTTAATATGCATATGGATCCAGCCTGTGGAGATGCTGTGTCTAGGATCCACCTTAAGATGTGACTGATAGATCTTATTTGTCTGATAGAGCTGGCCAGGGAAATAGAGCTACAGCTGGTTACTTCATTAGGTCCTCTCATTGATTGAACCCTGCTGAAGTGATGCAGCGGGCTCCTCAGATAACTGCTGGTAATAGAACAAAATGAATTCTTATCACAGAGATTGGAAAGGCCATTAACCCTGGCCTCCAATGCTTTGCAGAGGTCATAGACAGGAAGCCAAGCAGTGACTGGGAAAACTGTTTTCTGTCTAACTACAGGTCAGGTTAGAATGGTGTGTGTGACTTTTTTACCCTTCGGCTTCTGTCTATGGATGAAACCCTCGTACTTGCAAATGTTAATAATCAGCTGTAAATAAATATTGGAACCAGAAGAAGAAAAATGGAAAAGCTCAGGAATTTATTTCAATAAATATTTAGTAAAAAAAAAAAAAAAGAAATGTTAACGCGGTATTTACTGCTGGTTTTGCTGTAGTTTTAAAACAAATACATTTTCTCCATATAAATTGGAAAGAAAAATACATAGAGACACTTTAAAGGGGAAATGGATGTGAGGTTATATAAAAATGTTTCTTTCCCTCATTTCTATCCTTCAGAGATGGCGATTATAATTGTTCCTGACCAACCTTGCTTCCCTGTCTTTGCTAGGAAGCCACCCCTAGGCCATCTCTGAATGAGCAAGACAATCTGCTTGCCTTCTGCCCTGTCGAAAGGAGCATAGATCTAAAGAACAATCCTATAATTTACATTTAATGCAACCTTTCAATTGACCAGGAGCCCACAACGTAAGCCCTCATCTCACAGCTAAAGACTTCGCACATTTGTCAGGTCTCTGCCACCTTGGGATCAGCCAAAAGGACCCATCCATTTAAATCCCACACCAGCAGGTTTTCCGCGTCTGCGAAAAGAAGCTTTAGAGGCAGCCTGTGGTATGCTTTATACATCCAGCCTGAGATGAAAAAAGAAAAAAAAAAGCACTTATAGATTAGAAAATCTTAGCAAAGGAAGCACCTTAATAGAAAGACATGGAATGATTAATTCTTTTCTTAAAAAAATGTGCTCTGTTTGCCTGAGTCTGTGTGTACAAATCATGTACTAAATACTATTTTTAACAATATATTGGTGGCTTCTATACTTATGACTGTGATCTAATTTCAGTGTCTGTGGTTGTGTGGTATTCTCTGTTGGAGCCAATCGTACACTGAGTTAGTTTATTTAAATGTAATTGGGTCCTGTGGATGGAAAAAAAAAATCCTCCCTATTTTATGTCTTTGGAGACCCACCCAGACATTTGGTTTGGCCTTCCTTCCATACATAAAAAATAACAAGAAGGTGTATGCTGTCTTTGCTCAGCTTAAAAAGCCAGAAGTGGTTTGGCAAGAAAGGAACCAAAACAGATTACTTTGGATAAACAAAGAATCAGATGCTTCAATGCATTAGTTTATGTACGTGTGTATCTGGATATACAAAGCTATGTAGATTGCATTTTGTAGTATGTGTAGACCATAAAATGGAGGAAATTCAATTTATTTAAGAATGTACAATATCAGTTAGTCTACAGTAACAGAAAGGCATAATGTTAGGAGGGTTTAAAAAAATTTAAATCATGAGTTTATATTCAATTATGCCATGTGTGAAGAAAATCATGTTAACTATACCATCTCTAGGAAATCAACTTCCATTTAAAATTAAGTTCTATTTTATATTTGTAGGTTGCCTTTTGACATATGACTTTTAAATTTATTTACTGTAAGAGCTAATAAATATGCTCTCAAAATCTAATGTATTAATTTTTTTCATTTATCTCATTTATTAAGAATTTTAGATATTTTTAGCATGCAGTTGTAAAGGGAATCACAGAGGACTGGGATTTTAGCCCAATTGTACCTGGGGTAAAGCTCATGACATTTTTAGACTTATAATTACTTGAACAGTGCACTCTGAGCTTTAGTGGCTCAGTACTTATTGTCTAATAAAGAACAGGCATTGTTTTTCTTTGTTGAATTTCTGTCCAAGAACATGGGATAAACTTATGTTTTTAATTCTTCATACAATGAGTAGCATGAAGTATTATTAAGTCAAATTGAAGAAAGGGAATATACTTTGGAAGAAAAGAGTATTGATTTTTCCCCTCATATAACTCAATAAACTAAAATAGTCATAAATATTTACTTTATGTGTACCCTCAAAGTAGATATAATATTTCAAACATTAATCTTCTTCATAACTTGAATGAGTTAATGGAAGGCAAAAACTATTCTTTTTAGGTTGCAGAAAGATTATAAAAAGAAATGTGAAAAAAGATAAACAATCAGAGAGGAAAATATGAATTAATGATACACAATAAATGTGTTTTTCTGATCAACTATTGCAGGCATGCTGTGTTGTGCTTTTAGAAAAAACAGTTTCATTGTAACCAAGTAGATTAGTTTTCCCAAAAACTGACTGAAATTTTTGTTGGCATATTTGCAAATGGATAATAATATGTAAAAGACTGTGATGGTGGCTTTGAGTCAAGTAAGACACACATCATAAGGATTAAAAATTTATACCCGTGGCATCTTTTCAGAATCTCTAGTGCTATCAATTCTGTGTACTGATATAGACAAAAACATTCAAAACATTAATTCCTTGTTAAATTTTCAAAATTAATATTGTAAATTTCCAACTTGTTCTTTCTCTAGTGTTCACAAAACATTTCCAAAGTATCTTTTCCCCTGCTAAAATGTCATAATGTTATTCTTCTGTTTCAGCTGAAAATAGTTACAAGCAAAAGACATTAGGATAGTTGGTGAGCCAAATGCATCAACATCTTTTAGTGCTCATATTTCTCTTAGGTATTTCAGTGATAAAAATTTGTGGTGGAATTGGAGAATTAAAGAAGATGTCTGGAAACCAACTTTAAAAACAAAATTGAAAGATTAAAACCTATCCTTCTTTCTAAATTTGGTTTTCAAATCATATCTTTCCACTTGGTGCAAAAAAAATATTAAATCTTATGTAGCTGCCTTACCTACTGATTTTTTTTGGCCATTTTGCAAATATCATTTATAGACAATCTACATTCTCAAAATTGTATCTTGAGCTGTCTATAATGCAGCTACCCTGGTTGTCCTGGATATGCTCTCAGTGACATATGTTGGTTGTTTTGCTTTCTAGATTTAATAAACTATTTTGCATATAAGGATTTTGCTAAGTGTTTGGAGAAGCCCATTTTAGTTAACACTCTAGGCTTCTTGTTAATATGTAAAGCATTTGATTACAAAATATTTTATTATTTCTTCTTTTAAAAATGAGTTTTTTTAATTAAATGCAGAGAAAAACGTAATCTCTTTTTTCAAGAAAAGTGGTATTTTGTTGATCTGTTGACATGTCCTTGTAATTTGACAGCAACCTTCTCTAGACTGTCTTTTAATAATTACAAGAGGCAAAAAGGAAGCTAAATGATATGGCTATAGAAATTAGATAACCCACACTTTTCTGGTAAATGAAAATTTTACTTTAATGTGGTAAAATAAACATATATTCCTTTTTTTCTGGTTATATAACATCCACAAAAGAACTCATCTAGGCTATTTGTGCAAAGTTTTTGCACCTGGAATCTCTAATGGGTGTAGTAATTCGATGATACCTCTTACTCATCTGAAGAATGATCTATATGAACATTTTCATAGGATGGAGCTCTATAGAGTCTATTATGTTATTATTATCTTTTCAGAAACATCAGCTAAGAATCTGGAAAGAAAAACTAGTAACACATTTGAAAAATATACTTACAAATTATTTCTTTTCTTTGACACTTTGTTTGTCACTGTGGTGGTTAGTAACTTCTTTGGAACCCTATTCTACTAACCTGATCTCACACTTGTGGCAGATTCATGCCTTTCTTAACTGTACAGACAAACCCAGAGCTTTCAGGATGTTTTATTTTTGAAGAAACCAAGCAAGGAAATTGTAATTTTCCTGAATCCATTCCACAAAAGTGGTTCCACAATCACCTTTGCATTACTCTCTTTGAGGCTTCAATGTGAAACTCTCTGCCAAAAAACTGTGCTTCAGTGATTTAGAAAAATAGGCCACAAGTAAGCTGGTAGAACAGAGGGAGGAAATATTCTATCTAGTCCCTTTCAGGAAAAAGAAACAACAAGTACAATACAGGAAATAAGAAAAAAAAGTTTGAATTATTGTATTAACATGTAGAAGACTTCATACTTTCTAACTCAGAAGCCTTAAGGCAATGAACAAGAATGTAATTTGAAAAGAATTGAGACTTATGCAATATTAAGGGCCAACAGACTGTACACATACTGTCTTCATTTGTTTAGGATGCTATAATCAAATACCACAAGTTGGATGTCTTATCAACAATAGAACTATATTTGTCCTGAATCTGGAGGCTGGGAAGTTTATGATAAACCAAAGCACTGGCAGCTTCCATACTGGGTGATGGTCTACTTCTTCAGTCTGGTGCTTTCTTTGTTATGCCCTCACATGATAGGTGGAATAGATATTTCTCTGTAGTCTCTTTTATAAGGGCATTAAGTATGTACTTTGTAATACCATCATCTTGAAGGATAGGATTTCAACATAGGAGTTTGGTGAGAACTTAAACACTCAGACCATAGCACTTACAAATTTGATGTTTGAGACAAAGGCGAATTGTTGCTCTACTGTCTGAGGACTTATTTCATCTCTATAGCAATTATTTGTAAATGACCAAAATAATTGCAGATGTTCACATAATAAGAGAATACTTAAAACTACTCTAAGTCCCCCCACTAAGCCTACCACTAAGAAATCAGTGACTCACAGCAATTTCATAAATCACAGTCATGTAGCTGATTCATAGTCTAACCTATAGTTCTTAATTCCATATGACTTTTATTGCATTTTCCTGCTCTTATGGTAGAATGGAAGATTTTAAAAGATGATCATTTTCCTTGTCTTATCACTTACTTTTCCCTGGAATTTTTAAAAAATTCTCTTCTCATATTTATATTACCTCAGTTGTGGCAAAGAGGTTTTATTTTGACATGTCATAACATGAATACAATATATCTCGATCATACTCACCCTGTAATCACATTCTCTCATTCCCTCTACCTCTTTTTCAGAACATTCTTAGCAAGCTTCATTGTTCAATTGTCACACCTGTATTTAAAATATTTTGACAATATTTATCTCTTTTCATTTGCTTTCTCCCAACACTCCAGTGCCTATAACCAAATAGGATCTGTTTTATATTTATTTCAGTCATTTTATTTAGTGTATGTTAACTATTAGAAGGGATTCCAACTTGTTATCTTATGCATGCATTTAGAGTTTGAACGGATTGACTCCTAGGGAAATTTGTTTAAACATCATGATAGAAAATAAGGAATATATTGATACTTCTTTTTTCCATGGAGTTAATTGTTGTGAGTTCTTCTATCTCAAGAATGCCTAGCTTCTACTAGCAGCATGTCACTTCATCTTTTGGAAATGGTTGATTGTCTTGTCTCCTCCTTACAACCTGTGTTTCCTGAAGGCATATAATGGTTGTCATTATCTCTCAAGGAAAGGTGGATCTTGTAACCTACTAGGTTCTAGGTAAATCTAAGTGTCTTTTATGCAGTGAATTAAAATTACCTATTCGATACACCATTATTTTTAGAATTTAAGGTACTTTGTGATTGTTACATATTCCCAGTGAAATGTAAGCTGGGAGTTTGAGAAATGGTAAATAAGGGGTTTAGGAAAATTAAGATAGATTAGGAAAGAATAAAAAAAGTCAGCAGAAGTTAAACAAAAGTAAAGAGGCTAAACACTTCATAGACAAAATACTGTGGATACCTAAAGATTATCAAATAAAGAAAGATTTTCCCTTTAATTATCATAAAAAAGTTTAGAAATATTTGATTACAAACAGGAAAGCAGATTATAAATTCTAACAAGTCCACCCCTGGGCATTTATCCAGTAGAACAAAACCAATGCCACACTAAAGCTACCAGTACAACCGTGTTAATTGAGGAATTGTTTACCATAGCCAAGATATGGAATCAACCCAGCTGTCCCTCTATGGACAAATGGATCGAGAAAATGTGGTGTGCATACACACCACATACACATTTCTCTATCAGGAAGAATAATATTGTACCATTTCTGAGGAAATGGAAAGACTGGAATAAAGTTATAATAAGAAAAGTAAGCCAAACCCAGAGAAACATAGGTTGCATCGTTACTCTCATTTATGGTAACAGTAATATGTCTATAAATTTATAAGCAAAAACACAGATGGCAAAAAACCCCAATGTATTGGGACATGATAAATTATATTGGTCTTTAGATATTCATACAGCAAGACCAAAGGAAGATACTCATAGGAGTGGATCCCAAAGTCTGAATAGCTATTTGTATATGACATGTAAAGTAAAACTTTATGAAACGAACTTCAAGGAATGGAAATGATATTTTTGTTGTTGCTGTTGTTGTTTTTGTTATCTTCTCCTTTTGTCTTGTTTGTTCATATATTTGACTTTGAGTGGGCAAGGGGAGCACAGAAAAGTTGGGACAGAGGGTGAACAACTGCAGCAGTGGTACTCGCTAGATTCTATGTGGAAAAATACAGCTTGTGGTTTTAGATGGGAGAGAAAAACTTGGAGAGAGTGAGGGAATGGGTGATATGGTTCAAAAAGAAATGTACTCATTACCTGACTTATGTAACTGTAACCCCTGTGTAAATCACCTCTACATTAACAATAAAATACATTTTAAAAATACAGGAAATATCTAAAAGGGAAAAAAGAGAAACTGAATGAGCATTATTAAGACTGATCATTATTAAACTTCTCTGCACCTCTACTTTAGTCTTTTCTTCTTTTTTTTTCTTCAAATTTTTATTATCAAACTGATATAAAGAAAGGTTACAGTTTCATATGTTAGGCATTGGATACATTTCTTGTACTGTTTGTTACCCTGTCCCTCATACCCCCCTCCCTCCTCCCCCTTTCCCTTTCCCCCCCTGAGGTGTTCAGTTCACTTTCACCAAACAGTTTTGCAAGTATTGCTTTTGTAGTTGTTTCTCTTTTTTTACCCTGTGTCTCTCAATTTTGGTATTCCCTTTCAATTTCCTACTTCTAATACCAGTATACACGGTTTCCAAAATACTCAGATAAGATTACAGAGATAGTGTAGGTACAACCACTGGAAGGTGATACAAGAACATCATCAATAATGGAAGCTACAGATACAGATGGAACGTTGAAAGTAGTTACAACTGTGATGTAAAAATTGTTTCCGTAACATGTAGTTCATTTCACTTAGCATCTTATGTGTTCATAAGGGTATAGCTATTGGGCTCTTGTGATGCTCTGCTATGACTTGCCTAATCCTGTACTAATTATTCCCAATAAGGGAGACCATAGAGTCCATGTTTCTTTGGGTCTGGCTCACTTCACTTAGTATAATTTTTTCCAAGTCCTTCCATTTCCTTACAAATGGGGCCATGTCATTCTTTCTGATAGAGGCATAAAATTCCATTGTGTATGTGTACCACATTTTCCTGATCCATTCGTCTACTGAGGGGCATCTGGGGCTACCCCCAAGCTACTAGAGCTGATCCAAAACTTTGGCAAAGTTGCAGGATATAAAATAAACCCTCAAAAATCAATGGCCTTTCTCTATGCTAATGACCCGAAGACCAAGGCGGAAATAAGGAAAGCAACTCCTTTTGCAATAGCCCCCCAAAACATAAAATACCTAGGAATAACCTTAACTAAAGAAGTGAAAGACCTCTTTGAGGAGAACTTTAAAAGCTTGAAAAATGAAATTATGTCAGAACTAAGGAAATGGAAAAACCTCCCATGCTCCTGGATCAAGAGGATTAATATAATCAAAATGGCAATATTGCCAAAGGCTATCTACAAATTCAATGCAATAACCATTAATATCCCAACACTATTTTTTAATGAAATAGAGGAAGCAATTCAGAAATTCATATGGAACAATAAAAGACCTAGAATAGCAAAAACAATCCTAAGCAGAAAGAACAGTGCTGGAGGAATTACAATACCCAACTTCAAGCTGTATTATAAAGCTATAGTAATAAAAACAGCTTGGTATTGGCACCAGAACAGGCCTGAAGACCAATGGAACAGAATTGAAGACCCAGAAATGAACCCACAGAACTAACCTACTTAATCTTTGATAAAGGAGCTAAAACAATAGCTTGGAAGAAAGATAGCCTCTTTAACAAATGGTGCTGGCAAAACTGGCTCAACACATGCAACAAACTAAAACTAGATCCTCATATATCACCCTGCACCAAAATCAATTCCAAATGGATTAAAGACCTCAAAATCAAAACAGACACCCTGAAAACACTAAAGGAAGGAGTAGGAGAAACACTTGGGCTCCTTGGCGCAGGACAGAACTTCCTTAACAATGACCCAGAAAGGCTACAAATCAAAGAAAGGTTGAACAAATGGGACTGCATCAAACTGCAGAGCTTCTGCATGGCAAAGGACATAGCTCGCAAGATAAACAGAGAGCCCACAGACTGGGAGAAGATCTTTATGGGGCTTTCAATGGACAAAGGCTCATCTCTAAAATATATGCAGAATTAAAAAAATTACCTTCTTCCAAAACAAAACCGCAAAGAACCAATAGCCCCCTCATCAAGTGGGCTAAAGACTTGCAAAGAGACTTCTCTGATGAGGAAATGAGAATGACCAAGAGACATATGAAAAAGTGCTCTACAGGGGCTGGGTATATGGCCTAGTGGCAAGAATGCTTGCCTTGTATACATGAGGCCCTGGGTTCAATTACCCAGTACCACATATACAGAAAATGGCCAGAAGTGGTGCTGTGGCTCAAGTGGCAGAGTGCTAGCCTTGAGCAAGAAGAAGCCAGGGACAGTGCTCAGGCCCTGAGTCCAAGCCCCAGGACTGGTCAAAAAAAAAAAGAAAAAGAAAAAGTGCTCTACATCACTGGCCATAAAAGAAATGCAAATCAAAACAACATTGAGATTCCATCTCACCCCAGTAAGAATGTCATATATCAAGAAAACTAACAATAACAATTGTTGGAGGGGATGTGGCCAAAAGGGAACCCTACTTCATTGTTGGTGGGAATGTAAACTGGTTCAGCCACTCTGGCAAGCAGTATGGAGATTTCTCAGAAGGCTAAATATAGAACTCCCCTATGACCCAGCAGCCCCACTTTTGGATATTTATACAAAAGACCACAAACAAAATCACAGTAATGCCACCAGCACAACAATGTTCATCGCAGCACAATTTGTCATACTTTAGTCTTCTCATACTTAGTCTTCTCATTGGTAGGAATGATATTGACCCTTTGGATATATTTCTTTGTCCAAACCTTCATAGTACATAAAACTGAAAATAGTTGACAGTTTATTTCAGCCCAAGCAAGATCTTCCTTGACCATTGTTCTCCAGGGAAGTGTAGGGATATGATTTTATTGCCATTTTGCAAAAACTGCACACTCATTTTATTCTCTAGAGTCTTCATTTCACGTAAGAATGTGCTTGGGTGTCAAAGTATTAAATGCACAGAACTTACACAATGGTCATAAGAAAAGACTAGGGAAAAGAAAATGGGAGATAGTAACTCAGTTCTGCAACATGTAAATTATATATAAGTGAAAGAGAGAAGATCACTAACAGAGTTAGCAAATTACTGCAGAATTAGCTTCCTTGGCCTATTTCAATAGGATTGGAAACTTTCAGACCTTTGAGAAAGAACATGAAATGTTTGTACTTAAAGCAAACATGACAAATTAAGCAGAGTCAGAATGAAGTCGAGAAAAAGAAATCCCTTTTTCATTTGCTCTTGGAGGATCCTTCTCCTCTGTTGCCGTTATTGATAGCAGAAACCACCGGAAATCATGTTCGGACTGCAATGTTAAGCCTGGGGTTGTGACACAGGGAGCTGAAAGTTTCCTGCTCTCAAGGAGTTTAAAATCTGCTTGGTAGAAAGTATGAACTTGTCATACAAAAATAAATACTTGCTGAGCAACTTTAATTTCAGTACTATTACAGGCGCATTGCAATTGCCAGGTTTGGTATGGTTAGTAGATGCATGATAAAATGAAGAGTAAGTATGCAAGGGAAAATATATATGCCAATATGCTATTAATTTAAAATATGTTCTAATTGCAAATAGCAGGGAAAATTTTATTTTAGCAAGTCATCACAAGTAATTCCCAAGTGATGACCACTACAAAAAGATACAAAATGAACAGTCAGAAATATGGATATCTTATGAAAATGGAAATTGGCCTAGTCATGTTCATTTAGACAAATAGTCAGAGTCAAAGTTATCATAAATTCAAAAAACCTAATTTTCCAAATTTATTTTGACACTATTTACATACACTGTCATTGCTTCTCTAACTGTTGTTCTGTTTTTCTCTGTCTCTCTCCATATACACATACCAACTCTAACCCTTGTCTATTTGATACATCTTTTTGCATGTAAATAGAACATGCCAAACTAAACAAATTCATAACTATTGTTTGCAATCCCTTTCTTCACTTTAAGATTAGTACTCCTGTATTTTCTACATTTTAGATAATTGCTTCTTCAGTATTCTTATTTCCTGGGTATTAAAAACAAAATTAATTGGAGGCATCTTTAATTTCTTTCATTCTCTTATTTCTGCATCAAACTCTCTAGCAAGTCATATTTACTTTGCTGAAAGATGTATGGCTCCTTTACTGTCTTTGGTCCTGAACATCTGTCACACTGTATCACCAGTATTTTTGTTTTAATTCTCTCTGTAATGTTATGTTTGTGCCTCAGACTTCTAGCAGAGTTCTTTTTGCTGGGCCACTGGTTAGTCATTTAGTCCAGGTTCCTCTATGCCTACCTCTCTGTTCTTTCACATTACCTTTCATCATTTTATGTATCTTTCAATAGTGTTTACTTGATGTTTGTTCCTTAGAGTTCTACCCTCCACTCTCATCCTCATCCTCTCTTTGTTCTTTCCGAGGCCTCTCAGTTTCTCATAAGTCATTAGTTACGACCATTTCCAAATATCTTCAACTCAGAGGGATTTTTATCTCAAGATTTTTTTCTACCAACCTAAATGTTAATTAAACATCTATATGCAAATTTTTGTCTGGAATTGACCTTAACATCTTTTTTCATACCCAAACCTGAGCTTCTTGACATTCTTTGACTCTGGTGGAACCAGTATTTTTCCTCCTTCCATTATTTTCTTCTAGGCAGTAATAGCTTGAAGTACAGTGGATTCTCCAGTGTCTTTTTAAAACTTATAACAAAAGTCATTTTTCCTGTTTTCACCCATTGCATAGCGTCCCAAAGATGAAAGAATGATTATAGCATCCCTGCTTAAAACTCTCACTTTGCCAAGATCCAGGGACTCCTTGCCAATACTTTCATTCAGACAAAGGAGAAAATAAATTGGCAATTTTGCAGAAACAATTTTTTTCCTATTGCAAATACCCTCCAAAGAAATAAATGTGCCAAATCTCATCAATCTATTTGCTCATTAATGAATGATTGAATGATTTATTGCATAAATATTTCATGAATATGTGTAGCATTGTCTTGAAAGTTCACAGCAGGTTTGAATAGTACATTTTTCACTCTTGGCTCCAAACAGACCTTTCTGTTCTTTCTTTTCTGGAATACATTCACTACCTTTCTCTCCAGATGTGTTTCATTTGTATTTATGTTCATCATTGCTAAGTCAATTCTGGAAGTACAATTTTGAGTATATAGTTTTATAAAATTGTGATTTTCCTAAGTTATGATATGTAAAATAATTCAAAAAATGCAAAAAACCCAGAGATTTTGATAAATATGATTCACCTCTTCTGCATTTGATGTTAATGACAAGTTTATTTTAACATTTTCAGTGTTAGTAAAATAAATTACTCTAGTTATATGAGAATTTTCCCTTATGAATGTCACCAATAATTAACTCTATATAGAGGAAGCAATAATTTCTCTTATGGATTTAACTGTAAAGAGAATTTTATATGCTGTAACAATACATTTTGTATCTGCATATTTAAGCTTTTAATATTTAAAAAATATTATACGAAGATTGCATTTGTTTGTTTTCCTAGATCACTAGGAGTAAAGTAACAAATATTTCATCTTTAAAATGACAAGATATGATGCGAAGAGAGCAGATAATTTTATCCCCATTTTACAAATAAGGAAACTGACTCCCACCAATCAATAGTCACTTTAAATTTCCCATATGGAAGCCAAGATTCCTTAAACAATTCTTATTTCTTATATTTCCCAAGTAATATTGCCTTTGTGAGTGCTTCAAAGTATTTTCCTTGGGCTCATTATAAATTGACTTTGAGAATCAAAAAAGCAATACTATACTTTATTCAGTATGGTATATCATTTTGGTGACTACAGTATGAAGCATAATCTAGAATCCAGTATTTGTGTCTAGATATTTTGTACAGTGTTTTAGTTTCTGTCACATTTGTAGACCTATATATCCTGGAATTGTTTTAAAATTTCCATCCTATCATTTTCTTAGCAGAAGGTGGAAAATGCAGGTTGGAAGGAGAGAAGACAGGATTCCCCTTGGGAGAGAAAAACCTAGACTGAATTATGTATCACTGCTACTCTTCAGAGTTCATTTTCTGTCACTGAAGCTTTTATACATAACCAAGCCAGTGTTGCTGAACAGTCTTTACACCTTGTGTAATTTCCTGTTGTTTCAGCATGTAAAAAGATCTTTCAAATTATTTTCCTCAGGATAACAATAGCTGATGCTTTTAACAGTTACATATCCATATGTAATAGTGCATTACACATGGATATAGCCTAAAAAGAGTTAATACCAAATTGCTGTAGTCTTTCCCTTGAATTTGTTGTGTTGATCAGGACAAATCAAAATGAGCACAATCAGGTACAGTAGATGTATTATTTCTTTATTAACATACCATGACTATCAGTTGAGTTTACTCCTTTTAGCACTCTGAAATCTTGGTAGGTTCGAGTCTATTTTCACATATAGCATCTTGAATTTCAAGAAGAAGAATTGGTCAGTGTCCAACTGGCAGAAAATGGTGGGATTTGGATTCTAACCCACGTGTAATTTGGCTCTTATATCCCTACTTTTGCCCTCAGCACAAATATATCCAAAGGAGTAGTCAACATCCTCCTGGGGAATCACTTTCTTGAACAACATATGCTTCTCAGAGCTAGGGGGCTACAGCACAAATAGGCAGTTTCATGTTAACAATGCTGCCTTCCCTTTTCCCTTTGCTTGAAACACTTCAAGAAAAGAATGTATCACAGGTAGATAAGAACAATGACCATTATTTCAACATTGGGGTTACTTTCTCTGTTTCTTCACAGCAAATAAGTTTCAAACAAGTAAGTTCAAAAGTTCTGCTGTCTATCATTATTCCTATAGTCAACAATAGTGTAATGTATACATAAAAATTCAAGAAGGTGGATCTCATGTTAAATATTCTCACTTCAATTTCTTTTTCAAGCAAACTGTAAGATAAGGAGAAAGGAATGGAAATAGTAAATCAGACTCAGTATTAACAAAGACCTTAATTGTGTAGAGTAGGGATCAGTTTTTGAAGCGGAGATGTTTCCTATGTTTAGAGGAACCTAGTAAAGCCAGCAAAATAAGCTGTGGAAAGATAATTATTCCAGACATAACAGGGATTGTGATGAATTCCAGAAGACTAGGCAACTGCTTGAGAGACAAGGACATAATATTATGCTCAAGTTATGGAAGCTTGATCTTTTAACTTCAAAACAGTGAGGAACAAAATAGAATCTCATCTGAAGAAATGTAATATAAATGAGTAAATTGAAGAAAAAAATTCTCAGTAAGAACACTTTCAAATGTAAGAAATTAAGAGGCTGTTGGAGTAATTTATTGAAACTAATTGATAGCAGGAATTTGTTAAATTTTTTGAGGCTCCATGACACTGAGGTCATAGATGATTCAAGAAGCAGAAAAGAGTGAGCACACATTCCTGGACTGGGAAGCCCCAGGAGATACTGCTCCCTTGCTATAAAAATAACTTCTGGGCAAAACCAGACAGGACAAAAGAGCTTTACTTTTCCAGAAAAAAAAATCACAAATTCAGTCCTATCTAGATAATTGACACTGGAGCACCCATTGCACTCCAATCTATTACTGCCTGGAAGAAATAATTTAAGAAAAGCACGGCCAGCCAACAAAGATGATGTTGCTTGGTTACTCAAAACCATTTGGTATCATGCTGAGTTGCTCTGCTTTTAAGAAGAGCACTCTTTGTATACACAAGGAACCAGATGGAGAAGACCACTTGAAGCCGTTTTATTTTCATTGTAAATTTGTTTCCCCTCAACATTAACTTCACTTTTGCAAGGCCCAAACAAGTTCAGAGGTCATTATCAAAATATAAACTATCCAGATAGTAATTGTTAAATCAAATATTGAGTATTAGTCTGTCTAGAATAAATTTTCTTTGAAGGACTTTGAGCTGTTATTTAGAAGTAAAAAAAAAAAGAAAATCAGTGTTCTGGCTTCCTGGCTCAGGGCTCCCAGGGTCTGCCTTGAGGCATCCCTGTCCAAGGGGGAAGTACAGAATTTTGGAATAAGACTAATTCTTCCAAACATTCCCTGTGCTTCTCCATGCCGTTGGAAAAAAAAATTATTATCAGACAGCTTTGATGAATCATCTCTTCCATAAAAGCAAGGATGTGTCTGCTACAGAATATTGTGCGGATGGTTGTGAGGAAATGAGTATCTAGCACCTAACAGGTTTCCAATGAATAATAACATTATTTAGAAATTAGGGAGTTGTAGATATCTTCTCTTGTAATTGATAATCTTTCAACTTACTTTTTACAATGAGTCACATAGTGCTGGGAAGGGCCAGGGAGCCTCCAAATTTAAATGTGTATATGTGGGGTTGTTGACTAGGTAGGTCATGGAGTAAAAGTAGTTTGAAACTTCTGGAACACATTTGACAAAAATTAAAAGTCAGTTTTATCTTAATAGATACAGGAAAATGGATTTCTTCTTTTTTTTTTTGGCTGGAGACAACAGAAAAATGTTTTCCTTTCTACTAGGTTAGAACAATTGGCTTAATATTTGATTCTCTTTGGTGATATGTATCTTATCTTACATTCTTAGAAGTTGGATAAGAATAATTAAACACTTTGGTATTTAAGACATCAGTAAGTTAGTAGGTGATGTTTTGTAGGCAAATTTAGTAATTTCCTCTTTATCTGTGGGGATGTGTTCCATAGGCCTCCAGTATATACCTGAAACTATGAGTATTAATGAACTTTATTCTGCTTTTCTCTAAATACATACCAATAACCAAGTTTAACTTATAAATTATGCACAGCAAGACATTCATAACTCACTGTAGATCTTAGCAAGTTAGGACACAATTATTAAGTCAAGGACTTTCACATTTCTACTTAAATGAATCACATTATGGCTTCTCTTTGGCATACAAAAATTGTAAGCTTTCTTTCCATTATTAGGTAAAGGTTTTCTGACCACAAACACTGCAATAACTTTGCAGTTGATCTGATAACCAAGAAGGTCATTATTACATGACTACATAATAGATACTACAACATATATACTCTGGACAAAAACCCCATTCATAGTCTAAGGGAGAAAGCTAATATTTCATTATGCTACTTGGAATTCTATACAATTGCAAACAAAGAAGTAATTTATTTCTGAATATTTCTATTTAAAAGTTATAGACCATAGTTGATGGAGCAAAGTGAAAATGAAGATAGGCCAAAATGGAGAATATTGTATCATTTGACTCCTATACAGGGAAACTTGAAAATCCACTTATTATTATTTAAATTCCAGTTGTCTCTGAACTTACACTTAAGTTTTTCCAAATTTTTCTGTGAAATACAAAGCATGAGGGTTTTGTCCTCAAATGCAGATTAGATTTGTCCAAAAATTAAACTTAGATTTTTCTGTATGTATATATTAAATATTAACATTTAAAATTCAGTTTTTTCCTTAAGCACAAGATTTGTATTAGTGATAGATTTTTAAAATGTTACTCCAATTAGCAGGAGGAAACGAAGTATTTTCCAGAACTTGGTTATTTAAATGCCTGAAAATTGTAACTTGACTTACCAGAATATATATTATTCATATAAGCAGAAGAAAGAATAATGAGATTGGGAAGTTTATGGATGTCAGTACAAAATTGTAAGAATTTTCATTCTCCTGGATAAAGTAAACTAAAGCTCCACACATTTAGTCACTAAACATTGTCTTTGTTGGCAAAACTTGTTGAGTTAAGCAAAGGGTTAGGTGATTAGCAGAATTCAGGTCAAACAAGGAAAATGAACAGTAGAAATAATGATAGAATCAGAAAGAAAGCTACTTGTAGAATTTTCAACTATAGTTAAGTATACCATTATGGTTAAGAAAACTGTTCTTGGAATGAAAGTGTGTGGCTTAAAATCAGAGCTGAGCTGCACCACTTGCTGTCACAATGCAAATAAAGAACACCAATCAGTATCTGGTACAGAGCAAATGATCTTCATAAAGTGTTGTTGTTGGTGATGTTCATTGTGATGATCAATACACTAGTCCACAGGAAAAAAAAGTTGCTGATTTTTCCCACATTGTGATCAGGAAAACAGAATAATTTGGTAACATTTTCAAATGTGAGATCATCCACCAACTGACAAGGTAGAGTAGAATACTGTATAAACTAAGTCAATGGTATTATTTTTGAAATAATATTTAACAAGAAAAGTCAGATTGTGAAAATTAGTAACCTAATTAAATCACCCACAAAGTAACAAATCCAGTTAACAGCAGTTAGTTTTCTTTTTACAGTGCAATTATTAAAGTGAAATATGTCAAGAAGTTTTGCATCATTACTAGGTTTTAAACATTTCATTTCACACAGGCAGAAAAGTACAGATTAATCAGTTTGTTTGAAACATTAAAAGATCCTTTATTAAAATATTTACATCATTTGTAGGAAGGGTGAGACATTGTTGAGGGTTTAAAATGAATTGTGGCCACTCAGAACCACATTCCTTTATGAAGATCTTTGCATAAGCAGCTCTCATTGGACCTGTCTTCAAGTGCAACAGGACCTGACTTGTGAGCTTAAATAACAGTTTCTGATTTTGGAATTTTGTTCTTACTTAAATCACTATCCAGTGAAATTACTTTGACATGTTTCCAAACTATTATTTGGTTACATTTTATTTCAAAGAATGTAAATGCTTTATAAAAATAGCAAATTTTTTCAGAGAACTACTGAGAAACCCTTCCTTCCTGCCTGTCTTCCTTCCTTGCCTGTCTTCCTTCCTTCCTTCCTTCCTTCCTTCCTTCCTTCCTTCCTTCCTTCCTTCTCCTTCCTTCCTTCTTTCTTTTTTTTTTCTTCTACTTGGTTTCGGCTTTCAGTAAACCCAGGTAAACTTTATGGGCTTCCAAATATTGTGGTATATCAGAATCCAGATATAAATTTCTCAGAGAGAGAAATTTGTTTTTGTTGTTCCCAATTCCAGAGACTTTGAGTTTCTAATTTCATGATCTAGGGCAAATGACAAATTTCATTAAGCCCCAGTATCCTGATTTATAAAATTGGAATTAATAATTGCCTCATGGTTTTATTGTGAGGATTACATGATTGTTATCACATAGTTGGCAGACATACATTTATTACTCATTAAGGACTCACAGTCATTTGGCTAAAATCAGTATGTAATCATTGGTATCTAATGTAAGCAAGGCCACATGCTATTGAAGTATGTGTGCGTGCATGTGTGTGTGTGTAGAATCTTGAATTATACTTATCTTTTTCTGGAAGAGATGGGAAGACATAATTTTATTCATATGTATACAGATTCACTAAGCTAATGAGGATTAATGTCTGGAGTGAAGTAGATAACTGAGGGGGCTTTGTACTTAAGAGTCCAGGGGACTTTGGAAAAGTTTTATGAATTCTTACCCTGAGCATCTTTTGTTTCAGTACATAGTGTGTTTGAATAAATGTCTTTTTTTAGGTGACATTGATAATCTAGGAAGATGAAAAGCTTCTCTTAAGGAGCTTGGAATTTATTGGAGAAATATCTGTGCATCATGAAGCCAGTTACCATTGTATCATGATAAATGCTGAAGATATGTGGTAACATAACTGTTTGGGAAATATTTGATATTGTTTTGAGGGAAGAATAAAAGGCTAATGGGAGGAGAACAAAACAAGCATTTACAATGAAGGGAAACAACACTGATCAAGGCTTAAATGTCATAAGCATTTGCCAAGAGGAAGAAGGAGATCTTGAGTGACAAGTTGGATGTTCAACAAGGTAAAGACTATGATTATTTGGGAGTTACTCCTGGATTTATTAGTGAGGAAAAGGATAAATTCTTCTTTCAAGACTAATTTAACACATACTTCTTAGCAAACAAGTTTTGGGGAAGGAACACTTAGAGTCTATTGTGATTGTATTGTTTAAAAATAGATCATTACTGGGCTGGGAATATGGCCTAGTGGCAAGAGTGCTTGCCTCCTATACATGAGGCCCAATTCCCCAGCACCACACATACAGAAAATGGCCAGAAGTGGCGCTGTGGCTCAAGTGGCAGAGTGCTAGCCTTGAGCAAAAAGAAGCCAGGGACAGTGCTCAGGCCCTGCGTTCACGGCCTATGACTGGCCAAAAAAAATAAAAAAAATAGATCATTACCAAACTCAAAGGTTTTGTATTTGCAGTGAAAACAATTAGGAAATTCAGTAATGGTGCCTTGGTGTTCACTTTTATTTTCAAGGTTAATATTGTTTAATTACAATCTCGGGAATCAACCAAAGATGCTACTGCCTCAAATATTAAGTACACATAATTGTTTTGAAAGTATAAGGATTGTTTTTATGATTTTTATTATTATTTTAAGTAGTTGTACAATGAGGTTTCAATTCAACAAATCAATTTCCGAATAATTTATAAAACATCTTGATGCCTAGCATTTTTGGATTTTGAAGATAATATCACATTGTACTTTCATTTGTATCAGTATTTTGTCTTAGGATTATTAATTATAATGTTACATCTTCAAAAGAAGCAAGAAATTTACCCTGCATTGCATACGTTAAAATTAGGGCTGTGATTTATACTCAAGATCCTGTATTCTTATGAGACAACTCTTGTTGAGGTATCAGGTTGGAAAGGCAACGAATTTAAGGCAGGTAGGATGTTGTCTGTTGAAAATGTCTGGAAAGAGAATATGGAATACAACTTGCAGAGGGGAGGGAACTGGGGAGGGAGAAAGGTTGGAGAAAAATGAGGAAGGAGGTAACAAGTTTGATAAGAAATGTACACACGGCCTTATGTATGAAACTGTAACTCCTCTGCACATTACTTTGATAATAAATAAATTAATAAAAAAGAGAATATGGAAGAAAGAATAAGAAAAGACATGACAGGAAGTGTTATAAAATGGAATAGGCAGCATTTAATAATTCCATGTGGAGAAACAAAGCATCAAAGTCAATCCTGAAGTCTAGATTTTTAAAAAACTTTTTTCTTCATTGTCAAAGTGTGGTACAGAGGGGTTACAGATTCATATGTAAGACAGTGAGTACATTTCTTGTTCAACTTGTTACCTCCTCACTCATTTCCCCCCTCCACCTCTCCTTTTCCCTCTCCCCCCCCCCAAGAGTTGTGCAGTTGATTTACACCAAATGGTTTTGTAAATATTGCTTCTGGAATGGTTTGTCTTTTTGTCCTTTGTCTCTCAATTTTGATATTCCCTTTCTCTTCCCCAGTTCTAATACCCATATCAACAGTATAGTGGTAGCGGGTGTACAACCACAGGAAGGGAATACAAGAGAAACAAAACTGAACAAAACAATCAAACAAACAAACAGATGAGATAAAAAATTAGAAAGTACAAAAGGTATGGTTTCACATGGCTTCTTGATAATAATTACAACAGTGGTATAACTCTTATCTCCGTAATATGGAGTTCATTTCACTTGGCATCATCTTTTGTGATGATATGGGTGTAGCTATTGAGGTATTGCGACCTTCTACCATGACTAGCCTAATTATAGCTATTCTCTATGAGGGACACCATAGGGTTTATGTTTCTTTGGGTCTGGGTCACTTCACTTAATATGATTTTTTTCCAAGTCTTTACATTGCCTTATGAATGGGGTAGTGTCATTCCTTCTGATGGAGGCATAGAATTCCATTGTGAATATGTAACCACATTTTCCTGATCCACTTCTCTGTTGAAGTGCATCTAGGTTGGTTCCATGTTTTAGCAATGACAAGTTGTGCTGCGATGAACTTAGTGTGGTCTTTGGGTAGATGCCCAAGATGCTGCTTGGTCATAGGGGAGATCTATGTTTAGCCTTCTTAGAAACCTCCACACTGCTTTCCAGAGGGGATGAACAAGTTTGCATTCCCACCAACAATGTAGTAGGGTTCCCTTTCAGCCACATCCTGTCCAGCATTTGGATTTCCTGATAATGTACATTCTTACTGGGTCAACACCTGTAACAAACTAAAACTAGATCCCTGTTTATCACCCTGCACCAAAAACAATTCCAGGTGGATCAAAGACCTATAAATAAAAGCAGATACCCTGAAAACACTACAAGAAGGAATAGGAGAAACTCTAGGACTCCTTGGCACTGGAAGAAACTTCCTCAACAAAGGTCCAGAAATGCAACACATCAAAGAAAGATTGGACAAGTGGGACTGTATCAAACTGCAGAGCTTCTGCACAGCAAAGGACACAACATAAACAGCAAGTCCACAAATTGGGAAAAGATCTTTACCAGCCATACAACGGACAAAGGCATAATATCTAAAATATACACAGAACTCAAAAAATAAATTCCTCCAAAACAATCAAAGAACCAACAGCCCTCTCAACCAATGGGCTAAAGATGTAAAAAGAAACTTCTCTGAAGAAGAAATGAGAATGGCCAAAAATCACATGAAAAAAGTGCTCTACATCACTGCCATAAAAGAAATGCAAATCAAAACAACATTGAGATTCCACCTCATCCCAGTATAGAGGTTGTTTTTGCTTTTTTTTTAAGAGTTGTTTCCAATAACAAGGAGCAAAAATAAAAAAATATGCAGTCATGTAAAAATTGTGATTCAAGTTATTGGTTGAACTTATCAAACTAGGGTATTCTTGCCAATTCTGTTCTGGACACAAATTGAACAACCAGAATAAAATATGAATTTATTTCCTGATGACTTGGACACGGTGTTCAGGTATCCCCTCAAGTGCCTGGTGGTTGTTTGGCTCTCTCATACTTACTGTCATGTAATGAGTTTTATCTTTTCTTTTGGGCTCTTTGGTGAGTAGCAAGATACTCACAATACAAGATATATTTTATTGCCTCTAAATAAAAAATTCTCTAATGTAGACTTGTTCAAGTCATCTTTCCTGCTTTCACATTTTGCCAATATTATATTCATTTTGTGTAACTAATCATTGAGATTTAGATCTAAACTTGCCACTCCTTGGCTTCCATTTTTCCCACTGCTCACTATAAGGTAAGGAAATATAAATACTCAACCTGAGCTCCAGATGGTACTTAAAATTTCTCTTAGCCATGTTGTTTTAGCCATGTTGTAGTTATATTGGATGTGATTAGAAAGGTGCGTATAGAATGCTGACTGCTTTTCACTCTGATGTCCACTACAGAAACTGCCACTTTGGGAGCCAGGACCTGTGAAGATGAACTTATAGAGCAGCAATTGAGAACAACCTCAGGTAATTCTTTCCTACTAAAAATTGTGTTTTGTCCTAAATGATATTATTTATGTAACAAATGCTCCTTAGAATTGCTCTGATTAGGTCTGACCATATACCTTTCACAAATAAGTGGGAAGCAAAACCAAATATATTTTATATTTAGAAGTACAAATTAAGTGTATTCTTATGTATATGAGCCAGAACTAGGGCTTTAGCTCAGGTTCCCACTGTCACTTGGATTTTTTTTCTTGTCTGGTATTGTACCACTTGAGTTACACCTCAATTTACAGATTTTTGCTGGTTCATTGGAGATAAGAATCTCAGAGACCTTTATACCCAGGATGGCTTGAGCCAGAACCCTCAGATCTCAGTCACCTGAGTAGCTAGGATTATAGATATGAATCAAGAGCACCCAGTTAAGTGACTAACTGGAAATGATCAAAATGGAAAGGTTCACATTTTTGTGCCCTCTCTTCCTACACACACACAGCTTTCCACTTTATTACAATCTCACATGTATGTGGTACATTGATTATAACTGATAAGTCTGCATTGACATAGTTATCAGTGAAGGACCATCATTTACACTAAGGTTTACTCTTGGGATTGCACATTTCATAGTTTTGAATAAAAGATTAATAGCATGTATCTATCATTATAATATAATAAAGAGTAGTTTCTCTCCTTAAAGATATATGTTTAGCCCATTCATTTTTTTTCTCGCCCCACTAATTCTTCACGCATGAAAGCCACAGCTTCTTTATTGTCCATATTTTTGGCTTTTTTCGGATGCCATATAATTGGAATCATACAATATTTCATATCTCCAGATTATCTTTATTCGATAAAAATACGTTAAATTGCCCATGCCTTCAATGTCTTGAGCTATTTTTAGTTGTGTTATTCATTTTTCAAATATTGAGTTTTCATAGTTTATACTTCAGGTAGTATTTCTTTATTTAATAGTTCCTTGCTATGGTTTGTTTTACAGTTGACAGTGTCTTTCATAAAGAAACATTTAATTTTAATGACATCATGCTTATTAATTATTTCTTCAATGGTTTGCATATTTGGAATTATTATTTCAAATCCCAAGGTTTAAATTTTTTTCCTATGTTATGATGTAGGAGTTTAAAAGCTATGTTTTGCCCTTCAGTCTGTTAATTCATCTTGACTTTATTTTTTCTAAATAGTGAAATGCTAGTGTTGAATTCATTTTTGTGCATATGACTATCTCAAGCTTCTTAAAAGAACAAGTAATTTCTAGTTTGTGAAGTCTCGTATCTACATTTCTACACTATGTTATTTCACTATAACATTTCAGTAATTAATAGAATTGTTGGATTTTTGTGTCACCTTGTCAGAATATTCATTAGTCTCTCTGTGTGCTTTGCCTTTGTATATGTTTATGTGAAATGTGGTAGAAACATCTTAGCTGCACCATATTCAGATAATTTAAGATGAAATATATCAACTTTACTCTGCCACACTTCAGTTATTCCTGCTAAATAAGTATTGCCTCAGTTGCACATTCATGTAATTGGAATAAGATTGTATATAGAAAAAAATTGAAAACAAAAGGTCAATTAAATCCATAATGCTGTAGTGGAATACTTTCAAAAATGTTTTAAAGTAAACTATCCCTTTAAAATAAAATCATAATTTCCCTCCTTAAAAATTCCAGGTTTATGGGGTTGGGGATATAGCCTAGTGGCAAGAGTGCCTTCCTCGGATACACGAGGCCCTAGGTTCAATTCCCCAGCACCACATATACAGAAAATGGCCAGAAGTGGCGCTGTGGCTCAAGTGGCAGAGTGCTAGCCTTGAGCGGGAAGAAGCCAGGGACAGTGCTCAGGCCCTGAGTCCAAGGCCCAGGACTGGCCAAAAAAAAAAAAAAAATTCCAGGTTTAAGCTGGAGTTTACTTTTACCTCTGCATGCTTCATGAAACTGTTTTTGTGAGCTATTTCCTTCTAGGAAAGATCATTGTAAGACAAAGTAGAATAAATTCAGAGCCACTTGCCAGTGACTTATTCCTGTAACCTTACTTACTCAGGAAGCTGAAGTCTGAGGATTGCAGTTCAAAGCCAGCCCAGGCAGTAAAGACCATGAGCAACTTATCTCTAATAAAACAAACAAACAAAAACCAGAAGTGGAGCTGTGACTTAAGTGGTACAGTGCTAGCACCGGACCAGCATAAGCAAATGCACAGACATGAGCATGCGCACATGCACGCGCGCATGCACATACACACACACACACATTCATTCTTTCTTTCTCATCTCAAGCCAATAATAACCAATAAAGGTTATTTAAATGACTTTATAGGTCTTAAATGTACGTTTTATGATTTGGGGAGGATAAGGGGGAAGCACAGAAATGGTGGGACAAAGGGTGAACAAATGCAGCAGTGATACTTACTAGACACAATACTGAGAATGAACTCTACAGTTTGTGGAAGAGGGGGCCACGAGGGGAAAACCTGGGAGAAAACTGGAGAAGAGGGGACACTGTTCAAAAAGAAATGTACTCATTACCTGACTTATGTAACCATAACCATTCTGTACATTAGTTTTGCAATAACAATAAAAATATACCAGTCTGAAAAGAGGTCACTCCCCTTAATTACATGTTCTTAACTGCTTTTTAAATGAAGATTGAATCTGTGAGTCTCTAGATTTATATATTCTCATGACTCTAGATGTTTTATATGAAAGTCACATACAAAAAGTAGAATTCTGAGAAACCATTTCTTTTGTGTTTTACTCATTCCAACTTATGCTAATAGGCCACAGACCTACTTACCCAAATGGCAAAACTAAGAAACACCGGTTTCATTCAAAATATTAGTGTCTTCTACGTACCATGTATATAGGTATATAGACAGGTATATAGACAATGTAGATCGGGTGCCCTTCAGCTTACTATAATTGTGGTAAAGGATGAGAAAGAGGTGATATTTTGAAATAGAAGTTCTTAATGTATAAACCTCTCATAAACAGCATCAGCACAACCTAAAAAGTTTGTAAGAATGGAAGTTCTTGGTTCCCCATACCAGATGTATTGCATCAGAAACACAGGAGATAAGACTAACAATCTGCAGTTTTATAACTCCTGAGATGATAGTGATTGACTCCTATGGAGACAGAGGACTGCCTCAACCTGTGCACAAGAGTCGATGTGCTTGCTACTTTACAAGCAGTAGTAAGGGCTGGGAATGTGGCTTAGCGGTAGAGTGCTTGCCTTGCATGCATGAAGCCCTGAGTTTGATTTCTCAGCACCTCACAAACAGAAAAAGCCAGAAGTGGTACTGCAGCTCGAATTGTAGAGTGCTAGCCTTGAGGAAAAAGAAGCCAGGTACAGTGCTCAGGCCCTGAGTCCAAGCCCCAGGACTGGCAGAAAAAAAAATACCAGTAGTAGTAAGAGAAGTTGCCTAAGGAAGTGACAACTGAACTGATTGTGGAATAATAGGAATGAGGGGCCAGTTATAAACAGTCTGGGGAAGAATATTCCCTCAGATGAGGGGAGGAGGGAGCACTTTACATTCCAAAATGAAAAAGAAGGCTAATGTGAGGAAAAATTAGTAAGTGAGGAGGACAGGATCATAAGATGGGGTAGCAAGCCAGGCAAGGGCCTCATCATTAGCCATAGTAAGGAAGTGATATGTTTTTCTAAAGAAAAGAGCTAATCATGCCAAGCAGAAGAATGGCTTGATTTTTACTTGATTTAGCCAAATAAATAATATAAAAGCAGAGTAGGTCTTTTCTAATTAGGGCACCATAAATAAAGACCTAAGAAACCAAACATCCTAGCAAGGAAATTGTATATACTGGTATTAGAACTAGGGAAGTGAAAGAGAATATCAAATTCGAGAGACAACGGATAAAAAGACAAATGACTCCAAAAGCAATACTTGCAAAATCATTTGGTATAAACCAACTCAACAACTCACAGGGGGAGAGGGAAAGGGGGAGGGGGGAAGGGGAAAAGAGGGAAGAGGTAACAAATAATATAAGAAATGTACCCATGGCTTTACATATGAAACTGTAACCCCTCTGTATATCACTTTGACAATAAATAATTATTTTTTTAAAAGTAGATTAAGTACACACCTCAAATATTTTGTAAGGAGAAATAATAAGACATGCTGTTGGATAGGAGGCATGTGTGAGAGGAAGAAAGAGATGAGTCAAAGATTGCTTTGTGGTCAGTGGTGGTATTGTTAAGTAAAATAGTGAACATGGAAGGAAAATGGCATTAAGTATCATGTGCAGATAACAAAGAAATTAGTCTGACCTATTAAGTTTGACATGTCTTTTAGATGCCCAAGTGGAAAGATACAACATAAAGGTATGTTTTGAAAGAGATCATCTAAGGAAATTATAGAAGTCAAGAACAGGAGTCAGTACAAACTTTGAAGACACCTCAATATTTAGATGTTGTATAATGGAGGAGGCCCCAGCAAAGGGGAAAGAGGAAACTGAGAATCTGCAGTAGCCTGATTACAATAAAATCCAGTTCAAGGAAAAAGAAGTAGTAACATCTGTTGAACAAAGGAAGAAAATTAGGAAGTAACATGTGGGATTTCACATTATGGAGAATATAGGTAATTTTCAGGAAAACAATTAGTATGTTTAAGGGAAGACCCTAATTCTCCCTTTTTCACTTGCTCTCTTTTTCTTTTACTTCAGTAGCTGGAAAAATGACTTTATCTCAGTAGAGAAAATGTAAAAAGAATAAAAAATCAAAACCACCGAACTAAAAACAAACCTCTCTTACATTTTATTGAAGAGGAATAGAGAAATGAGATAAAGTCTGAACACTTCCTTTTCTTTCCCCAATTTTGCTTCCAAAATTTAATTCAGTGTTCCAGCTAACTTGTTTTGCTGATCTACAATAGTTCATAAACTTTTCCAGAGCCTCTGACCCAACAATAAATAAAATAATAACTATTTTCAAAAAGTTTACACATTAGAATAAATCAGCAACACAAAGATAATTTTCACATACAATGTTATTTTTTTTTCAATCAATACACACGAAAAAAGAGAGAAAACTAACCTAGATAGATAGAAGTATATATACATATATATACATATACATATATGTATACATATACCCATATATGTACATATATGTATATATAACTTCTGGGAGAAGAAAACAAAGAATACCAGTAGTAGTAATAATGCAATGATATTGTTTTAAAACTCATTTTTACTAGGCTCTCTGCAGACTTTCACAAATTACCTCATAATTTGTTTATGAATATTCATATAATTAAGTCCAAGTTTCAAATGTTGAAACTGATATTCCTCAAGCTGGATAAGAAGTAGTAGGATATAGTCACTGAAGAAAAATAGAGATGCAAGTTTTCAGGCCTTACTACACCAGAAACAGTACAAGTGGAGCCTATCAATTTGTGTTTCAGCATGTCTTCTGGGATTCTTATGCTCTGAAGTTTAAGATTGTCTTCAAGTATTAGTTAGTAGGCAGGATACAAAGCAAGCTGAGACTAGGGTGCAGACAATGATCAGATGTCATGGATATATTCTTAATACACACAAACATACACACACACACACACACAAATATAATTGAGCTTTTTCTTTTAATGTGATAGAAGCCATCAAAAGATTTATGTAGATTAGATGGAGAATAGATTTTGAGTGGAGTGAGGCTGAAAAAGGAGAAGATGGAAGAGTCCGGGAGACAATTCTCACAATCCAAGATCAGTACATAAAACTGTACATGTTTTACTTACTATCTTCTACTGCTTCTTTACATCATCACTCTACTTACATGGAAGCTAATTAAGTTCATGTGTCCTAGTGTTTTAAACATGGTAAGATGACTTTATACCATTATACTCTATATATGCATAAATTACATCATCATACATACATCAACTGATCACACCACACCCTACAGATATGTATAATTACTACCCTAAAGTATGTAATGGTTTCACAGAACATTCAGGAGAAAGGTTTCACGACCTAGCTGTACATTGGAACCAGGAGCACAATTATCTGGGGCTTACAATAGGGAGATGAACCAGATTTGCTTAGAAATTGTGTATTATAACATGTAGGATAAATTGGTAGTCTTTTTCCAATTACTTTTATTATTTAAATGAAAATATTCTATCCTTTTTTTTTTTGCCAGTCCTGGGCCTTGGACTCAGGGCCTGAGCATTGTCCCTGGCTTCTTTTTGCTCAAGGATAGCACTCTACCACTTGAGCCACAGCACCACTTCTGGCCGATTTCTATATATGTGGTGCTGGGGAATTGAACCCAGGGCTTCATGTATACAAGGCAAGCGCTCTTGCCACTAGGCTATATTCCCAGCCACTAAATGAAAGTATTCTAATCTAACTACTCAAACACTTTTAAATATAGTTGATGTGTGGGTATATAGTAATTTACAACATTACCATTTCAGGCTGTTTAAAATTCTGTGGGATGTTAATTGTACCATATTTCTATAGTGTAAATAGACAGCATTTTTTCTTCTTGCTATTATTGTGGGACATTTCAAAACAAAAAATGTCATTTTCTGAATATTTGGAGGTTCTTTTGGAAACTAATGTATATTTTAAGCTTCAGTACATGCATATTATAAAAGAATACTTACAAATAGGTATTCTGTTTTCTGTATCCCATGAGACAAAAAGATCATTACAAATGCTTTTGCAAGCTGGGTGCCAGTGGCTCATGTCTACAATCCTAGCTACTCAGAAGGCTGAGATATGAGGAGGGTGGTTGAAACCAGCCTAGGCAGGAAAGAGCAAAGTCCTTGAGACTATTATCTCCAATGAACCCTCTCCCACCCCCTGCAAAAAAGTCAGAATTGGATCTGTAGCCTCAATAGTAAAGTACTAGCCTTGAACAAAAGAAGCACCAGGACAGAGTCCAGGCCTGGAGATAATGCCCCAGGTGGCACAAAAAAGATGCAAATGAGAGCCTGTTGCCAATGGCTCACACCTGTTATCGTAGCTACTCAGGAGACTGAGATCTGTGGATCTCAGTTCTTCAAAGCCAGGAGGGATGGTTAAGAGAAATCCAAGGGACTTTTTCCTCCAATTAATCAGCAAAAAGCTAAGAGTTGACATATGACTCAAGTGATAGAGCAATACACACACACATACACAAATGCACACATCACCCAACATAATACACACACACACAAATGCAGTGCTTTAAATGCAGCAGTATTTTGAAAACTTATCACTTTTTACTATTGCTGCATGTAATATAGCAGAGAAGATATACCGATGAAAATGAAAACTGCCATACCATTTGTATTTTGTAATTTATGTATAGATAAAATTTATGTATGTATACTTCTCAGTTCTAAAATCTTCTTTAATATATTTAATGTTACTTTTTTCTATACCCATCTTCTGTTTTATGGCACTTTATAATTGAGGAAATGTGGTACTTGAAAGTTAGAATACAGCCAATCCTGTCCTTAGCTTCAAATCCTAACCTCCAGCTTTCCTAGAAAAAGTGGTTTCTGCGCATTAGCATTCTTTACAGTCTATTTATATAATGAATGTCAAATTGATTTCTGAGGCTCTCTTAGAGAATGAAAGTGACCTTTTATTCTAACTTATATGAAACTTTATGGTGTGTAGAAGTTAGCCTGTGATTATTTTTTGCATGATTAAAAATTTGCAAAGTTCTTTTGGCTCCAAAGAGCCTACCTGTAATAAACAGCTTTTACCTTTAAACCACAAAACAGGTCTGAATTGCTTAGGCATTAGAGCTAATTGCCTGCCTACTTCAAAGAAAGAACTGAAAAAAAAAAAGAGGGGGAGGGGGTCTAGTCATAGAAGCCATGACATTGGAGGCAAATCCACCACTAACTGTTATGAGTTGTGGCTTGGAGGAACTCAGCAAAGTTATGGCCTCAGAACTGCTGTTTGCGATTAAGTTGATGGGGAGAGTCTATCCCACAATCTCTCCCTGCTGGGGACACAGAGCCTTTGTTCACATTCAGATTTCTCAAACTGTTGCCAGGGTCAAGCTAAGGTCAGACACCACAGTGATGTATAGGAGAGCATGTCTGGGAATTTCTCTCACACTTAAAACACATACCAGAAAATGAAGAAGACCTTGCAAAATCTGTTCAATGAGACCCAGATTAGACTGGACCTTCTTGTCTTTTAGGGCCTTCATAATTTTCCTTTTCTTCTCCTGACACATAATGTTTTATTAATGTGAGTTGTGATAGCCCTTATAATTTTATGTCCCCTCAAGATAAGGATGCTCAGTAGCCACTCTGACACTTCATTTTCCAGACATGGGGGAAAAAGTCCAGTAAATCGGCTCAAAGAGATCTTGCTTCCCTTCCCCGAGATGAGCCAAAAAAGTAATTGTCATGTGCCTGACACTGGATACTGTGCCATGTGTGTGCGATGGAAAGGGACATAGTCTAATCCAGCCATGATCACAGCCTTCCAGATTCCCAGATCTGTGTCAGCCACTACACCCAACAGCTGGGCTCAATGCTGGGAAGAGAAAGCCTGTGTTTGAACAATAATTGTCACTGCTGGGTGAACACAGGCTACACTCAGAAAGAGACTTTTTTCTCTGCCTCTTTAATGTAAAATTTCCCTGGGTGTTTGCCCAAACAGTAAGCATTTCTTAAACCCATAGATGACTGAGTACTTAAACAAGGGTCCCCGCTCTAGGAAAAAACTGGAATAAGAGGATTTATATAGTGCCTTGGAGGATTCTCAGTTGAACCAAACTTTGAATGTATTAAATGTCCTTGTTTATCCCATAGCTTTTTGGAGTTTCCTATGGGGCCCAGAACCATCTCCTCTGTTGTTTTCCTGATCACAGAGGGCAATACATAGCTGGCAAGTGAGACTTTAAAAAAGAGATTTTTTTTTGTGCTCAGCTGCTACATATGACAGTGGATATTTCATTCTGCTGTCAGAATGTTATTAATAAAACATGGGGTGTGGAAAGGGCCACGATTTCCCCTTTCAATCACTTTAGTATTTGCAATGAAAATTTTATTCAGTGTGTAATTTTCAGTTAATGCTTGACACTTAAAATGTCCGTAGCAGCATTTTGTATGGTTGTTGAAGGGTTAATTGTATCATGTTCTCTGCATAAAAGCTCTGCTTATCAAAAGCAAATAGAAGAGTGTATGCAAATGGGGTCTCAATGACCTTTTGCCTTTCCAGGGTTAATTTATATGGTCATTAAAGATTTTATGAAATTGAGCAGCCTGGTGCTTCAAATCCCATTTTACCTTTCTCTCCTAATTTATGTAATTCCTACCTGAACCAGGGAATATGATTTTTATTTTTGTGTGTGTGCTTCAATGAAAACAGCATGCCATGCTGTGGGGAGTTGCAAGTCTGGTTATCTGGCATTATACTCAGATTGCTAAAAATTCATTAAAATGTGACATCAGCACACTGAGAGACAAATGATCACAGGATGAAAGAGAACAGTGGGCCTTTCACGGATTAGTGCTGCACAACCCCAGCATAGAGGCTAACTGCATAAACAGATTAATCCACCAGCAGTGGCATAGCTAAGATTTACAGAATAATTAAATAGGTTTGAGTTACTATGAGGATTTCCATGTAATCTAGCTGGTGTGAACCCGTGAATGAGGTGTGGGGTGATGCAGTTGTAGAAATATACCTTATTATGCACTAGACTGTGGATAGCTTCCCCTAGTTTAGAAAATACTTCAATGTAACTGAAGTTTTAAAATATTCCTCTAGCACAATTTAAAGAACTAAAATTTAAAGAAATTTGGGGGTCTAAAGACAGGAGAAACACCTGCCTTTTATTTAACTCATTGTTATTTACAGTATTTCGCAGGGATGTTTCCTAAGGACCTGGTTTATTCTAACACTCACTCACGTCCACAGAAGAGGGTGCATGTTACATTTCCAGTGATGTAACAATTTGGAACAACTGACTTACAGTCTAACAAAATGAATACAATAAAGCTGGAACGTGTGGTGTTTTTAGTGAGGCATGAGGGTTAAGCCAAAGGGACAGAGTAGACAAATGGTGATAGAGTGTACTAAAAATAATGTATTTGGTCACAATTTCACATAGATACATCTTCTCAATGGATGAAGATGAAATTGCTTTAGATGCACATTTTCATCAGTAGGGCGATAGCATGTTGTGGTGTAAACTTTTGTATAAATGCATATTCATTTTTGAGCACAAATATCTGCAGAACATTCACGAATATGTTTTATGTATCTGTATAGTTTATGTGAATGTACATTTGGAGAACTTTTCAGTTCTATTGACTAGCCTGCTTCTCCTAACAGAAGAACAAAGTGAGGAGGCAGAAGGAGCTAGCAAGCCCATGGCAGTGGCAGAGGATGAGGAGAAAGACACAAATGAAAAAGACAATAGTGAAGGCAAGAACTCCAATAAAGACTCTGGTAAGATACTAGACTCTTTGGCCTTTCATTTTCCTGTGCCCATCCTTGCCCTGCAATCACCCTCTCTTTCACTCTCTCCCACAAAAATCTTATTAAAAGCTTTTATTCATTTTCAACTGTCTGAGCATTCCCACTACTATTTATTGCATGTACATTTTGCATGTGATTTCTATCAGTAGCCTCCCATTGACCTATTTTTAATCATAACCATCTGACAGAATAGATGTGGATAAGTTGAAGAATATTACAGGACGACCAGTGAGATTATTTTTTAATCAAATCAGTTTGTGTGCTTGTAATTTTTTAAGCGCCTTTCATTAATCTTAGCTATACTTGTGATTCCTCTGATGGTATATTAATTTTTCATAAGCACGGGATTAGATATCACTTGTCATTCAATCATATATACCTCTTCCCAAATCATGTAACCCTAAAAATGGTATTTTCTCTCCTTTTTCAATTTACACTCAGGAATTTGCCCTTTTTAAGGGCATCTATTTGAGGCATTTCAAACAAAATCCAGCAAAAAAGTTTACAGATGATTCAGCCTAAGAAAGAGGAAATATCATTGAAAAGGGATTAGGTGCTGGGTAATTTTGATCTTCAGGAATAGACAAATCCCAGTAATGAAAGCTAGTGTCTTTGAAAACAAACCTTTGTGTCATGACATTTACTTGTGCACAAACAAACCCTAGGCCAGCATCTGGTCTGGATACCTACGGCTTTTTCTGTTTGATTTGGCAAATATATGGCTTCATCCATGTTTTGTATGTATGAGATGGAAATCTATGGTCACAATGAATATTACATTGGCTACTTTTGCTGCACGCTATACCTAGTTTTATTATGTTGGACTCATTGGAGCAGAAAAAATGCTGAAACAGGTTCAAGCCTATTAGGTTCAGGTAGTCATCGATCTTTTCCTTGCATTCCAGTGACAGCCACGTGCAAAAAAGCTTGTATTCACTGTGAAGATGTTGGGTTGTGCAAAATGTGTATGCTTTTACATACAGCTTTATTTGAATTATCCACTATTTGTAATTCAGTCTTTGCATATCAGAGTTTTGAATTTCCTTCAAAATTTATTTAAGGAGGCTCCGTGCTATTTTCTCACACTGTCCTATGCTAAATTTCATAAATCCAGTGAGAAAAGTGCCATTGTATTGGCTTCTAGGTTGCAGTGTCTAACATATGATTCTAATTTGACTAAAACAAAGAAGGTCTAAGTTTCGTTTGGAGCCTAAAGTCGAGTCTCCAAAATGATGCTATAGCAGGTATTAGAAGGCTTGCTTCTGGGATTACGAACTTGGAACTTGAAGTACCTCGTGATCAGTTTTTGTCAAGGATAGTACAGTACCATCTAAACCCAATTTAAAGAGACTGCAAGTAGCAAGACGTTCAGCTTATTCACTCTATGATGGAACTCATCAAGACTAAGAGGTTCATTGGTTCAAGTTGGGTAGGATTTGGTTTGCTATCAGGGATATATTTCAAAACACACTGCAACATTTTCCCTTTTATTCTTCAGGAGAATATGTAAAACACATACATCACAGCGGTGTCCATAAGAGCCCATAAATGCTTGGATATATATAGCATTATGTTTGGTGATAGCTAATATGTAGAGTCTTTAAAGGATGGAATCTAGGCTATTTTGAGGAACAATCCTTACCAATGAAGATGGAATCTTGTTTGGAACATACTGCAGATGCAGGGGCTCTGGCTGAATAAGTAATGGGCTCAATAGCTCCCTAATGACCTGATTGTCCTTCTTTGGTGCCTAATTGTACCATAATGACAGGACTTGTATCTGTGAGAAGAAGGACCATTGCATATGGTGGTTATTTAAAACAAATTTTATCCCCACAAAATGCCTCCCCAGGTATAGGATAAACATAAGTTCTAAGCAAGGAACATCTAAAAGCAAATGCTGAGATGCAACTATTTAGCCTTGAAACCTCTCAGCCTTTAACACACCTCTTGTTATTGAAAATGCACATGAACTTTTAATGAAGTTGTCTTCTTCCTAAATTTAGTCTTGATAGATTAAAAATTATGAAATGGATTTTCCCTTGTAAATATGCCTATTGTTTGGATAAACACACACACTTATGTAAGTTCTAATTAGCAGAGATAGTTGCAAACACATAAAGCAATCAGGACAATTTATATATTATATATGTTACTTCAGATATAATTGTCAAAATATTTGCAAACTTATAAAGCGATCATTAGTGTAACCATTATGTCCATGGTGCATAGGAAAATGGTTTGACCTCACTTTGTTTTAGACATGAAGGAATCAGCACAGTGCTAGGAAGAGAGCGGAATCTGTGTGTGCTGTTGTGTTACATTGCTGACATTAGCTTGTAGGACCAGAGCATCCAAAATGAGACTTGGCAATATTCAACTGATTTTTGTTGAATATTCATTCATAAAAGAAAAGCCTCCTAATTCTACATTTATATTGTCATTTAAATCTAGTGCCACTTTAGATTAATTATAATCCAAATTATAGCTCTGTGCAGTACAAGAATTAATATAGAGTTTATCCAGATTAATACATTTGCATTGAAAATGTAATATGTCTCTGCTGTGGCTAAGGGGACCACTTTTTTAATAAGGGAGTAAACATGAGGAAAGATGGAAATTAACCTTCATTATTGCAATTAAAATTATCTTTTCATTCTAGTCTCATTAGAAAGAAAACTGTATTGGTAATTATAATTTTGAAGTATTTAAATAACCTGTTATATTCAAGCTTTATAGTATTCAAATTTTATCAATTATATTGATTCATAGATAATAGTTCAGTATTTTGTTTTATTGTGTTTTTTGAGATTTGCTTTAACATGTGGGTTATTGGATTTTCCTCACTTGTTATGAGTATAAACCATTTTACAACCTAATACATTTTAGGGATTGAGAGTTATTAAGTAGGCGGCATCTGAATTGCAATGAATTCTGTCATTTTTATATTAGCAATCTCATGCAAGTTAAATAATCCTAAAGCTGAGGGATAATCATTGGTTTATCTATTTGGCAGTGCTTATTTGTAATTAGATGTTATTTTGTAGTTAAAATTCATTAAAGTGACATTGTTTTTTGAGAATATTGTGATGTCCTTAATGATATAAGATAAGTTAGGATCTTATTTCCCTTTTTTTGATTTATGGTTAAAAAATAGACCTCATTTTAGATTAAGTGGCAGATAGGAAATATGAGTAATCACAATACTTAATCCAAACCTTCCTTAAAATTATTTAACCTTTCTTTAAGTAGACATTTCCAAGATTAAAAATTCAGTCAAAAGACATGATTTTCTGTAATTTAGCAGGGCCATCATGATGTTAAGCTTGAGACAGTACCCTTTTTGGTATAAAAGACATGCAGACATAAAATAAAATTGTATTGTCTTTAAAAATAATTTTGGTGGGGCTGGGGATATGGCCTAGTGGCAAGAGTGCCTGCCTCATATACATGAGGCCCTGGGTTCGATTCCCCAGCACCACATATACAGAAAATGGCCAGAAGTGGCGCTGTGGCTCAAGTGGTAGAGTGCTAGCCTTGAGCAAAATGAAGCCAGGGACAGTGCTCAGACCCAGAGTCCAAACCCCAGGACTGGCCAAAAAAAAAAAATAATAATAATAATAATTTTGGTGACCCCCTTATCCTCAGGTGTCCATGTTTGTCATACATTTCTGCATCTCAGTATTCCTTTTATCAGTGGTTCAGTCTTCCTTGGTGCCTGGATGAAGTTTAGTGGTCCTTATTTGTAACTTTGTACCCTCTTAATTTAAAATAAAAAGGAATTTTGTGAATCTCCCCATTTATGTATCATTGTTTAATTAACCTAGCCAGTTAGCCCAAAACATGAATTCTGACAATTTGGTCAGTGCTTGTACCACAGCCAACAGATATTGAAATGCAATGACCATAAAATTGAACACTTACTTTCTGTGTGCAGTATCAAAATCACTAAATTTAAAAGAAATCAACATTTTTGATGAAGAATAATGTGCATTAAAAATAAGTCAACATATATTATTAACATGAATGAAATTTATTACAACAAATGTGCACTAGTGTACAGGCTTAGTAACATTTTAAACTTTGGATCTAATACTGTTTTTCATCCTTTATAGCATTAATATTAGAAGAAGAAATAGGTCATTATTTTTTTCTCTCTCTATGACTGTACTGTGCTTTGGATTTAGGGCCTCATAATTGCTCTGGTTACATGTCTGACTGGAGTTCTACCACCTGTGCCACATTATTACCTGGTCTTTTGCTATTTCTTTGGAGACCAAGTCTCGTGGACTACAGAGGCTATCTATACAGGCTGACCTCAAGCCACAATTCCCCCAACCTCAGCCTCCTGAGTAGCTATAAATGCAGGCATAAACTACCTGGGCCTCGCCAATCATACATGATTGAAAAAGATTAGAAAAAGGATCATGGCTTTATATTTACTAGTTTCAAGCTTCTAGAAGGCTTATTCTATTTTGAAGTAACACCTGATAGAAATTATTTTTCAACTTGTATGTGACTGTCTTTGATGGAACAGAGAATTGAATCAACTCATTATTTGGTATCCTCCAGTTGTACCATGAACATAAATGTGATAAGAGAATAGGACATCCTTTTTAAGGAACATATCGCTACTCATTAATGAGAACTTTTTTGAAAACTTATCTATTAATCAACCAATCTATCATCTATCTGTCTTATCTATCCATCTGTCTATCCTATTTAGTGCTTGTCATAGGGCATGGACTCTGGGCCTGGGTCTCTTGGTTATTTTGCTCAAGGCTAGCATTCTAACACTTGAGCCACAGCTCCACTTTCAGCATTTTTGAGTGATTAATTGGAGATAAGAGTCTCAAAGACTCTCCTGCGTGGGCTGGCTTTGAATTGCAATGCTTAGATCTCAGCATCCTGAGTAGCTAGGATTATAGATGTGAGCCACTGGTGCCCAGCAATGAGAAATTTTCAAAAGAAATATAATGAAAGAAGGTAATAGATAGACTGGTTATATAAAAATAATCTACATATCATCTGTTAAATATCAATATTTATTTGCAAATATTGAATGTTAAATTGTTTACTTAAATGCTTTTGATATTTAAGTCAGTAAAACAAAGTACATACTGTAATTTTGACAGAGTAAAATTAATTTTAATTTGAGTTTAACAAATACTTGGATATTTTAAAATTAAAGTAATTAGATTTGTAGGTTTATTTCTAATTTAGGTTTATTTAAATACAATTGCAATTTTTTTGGCTATTTGTAAATTTTACATTTTAAGGAATATGGGAAGACAACAAGAATG
This sequence comes from Perognathus longimembris pacificus, assembly GCF_023159225.1. Lineage (NCBI taxonomy): Eukaryota > Metazoa > Chordata > Mammalia > Rodentia > Heteromyidae > Perognathus > Perognathus longimembris. Next base: position 47,214,704 of record NC_063172.1, on the reverse strand, counting down.
TATAAATTCAAACAAAATCTAGTGTTTATAAATCAAGAAATTCATATTGTTGTAATCTGTTAAGCATTTAATGTTAATTCTGTATATTCTGAGGGAATAAAATCATTCTATTATGTCAGTTTTTTTAGTTTAGTTTCATTAGAATCACTTCCTTTTAAATTTCTTTCTGGATTTAAAATTTCTGTGGAATAAAATAATCGCCCCTATCCAGGGAAGGAGTAAAATAGATTTCTTCTTGTTCATTTTCATTTTGTTTCCATAACATCCTTGACCTTATTTTTAAATTAAAACTGGGTTATTTTGCAATAAGGTACAATTTGTTCATTTATATGAACCGTATGTGAATTGAGAAAAAAAAATCAAGATAAATCTTCATGCACAGCATACAATCAGATTATGCCTGGACTCTATATTTACACAGGGCCTGATAGCAATCAATGGTTTAGCTTCATTGCATTTCAAGATGTATTTGCACCCAGTTGTCCAGTGATAGTGTCCTCACCCTGGAAATAATTTAGTTGCAAATTGACTGGAAGATGGTGAAAATTGAAAGTTAAAATTAGAAATACTCATAATAAATGGCAGAAAAAAGGTCGGATGATGCCGTGAGATGATGAGATTGGAATGGCTGGTAAATGAGGTTTTGTGTTTGTCGTGAGATGTATGTGACATGCCTACCCAATATCGCTGTAATATCCAGCCTCACAGAGGATATTATACTGCAAATGGATCCTGGAAAGAATTCTCTGGGAAATTAAAATTGTGCTCATTTCTTTGATATGTTTGAGGCTCCTACACATCACATTGCTCATTTATGCCAAAATTTAAATCATCTTTAGATTCAAATATTGGGCATAATCTCATAAAGCAATTGTCTTTCTGAGATGTGTACTAGAATGTTATGTGTCCAAACAACCACAGTCAAGAGTATATTACTAATTGCAGCAGCAAAAATGTAATACATGGCTAATATTAAAATCCATTTCTTTTGTAAATCCATCCATGACTTAAGCTTTTATTTTGGCTACTGTTTTATAAGTAGCTATCTCTTCTTAGAATTCTGAAATCTCAACACTCAGGAATTTAGAAACGAAGTCATGAGACTTGAAGCAAATAATGAATTTCTAAGTCAGTATTTGTGAATGGGAGTAGATTGCTTTAATGTGATAAAGGCATTCAAGGCACTAGAGAGCACATGTTATTGATGAACCTTTCAAGGCCACCTAGGGTTATCTAAACACCAGACAGGAATACATTTTAAAATATATTTGTAAAGTCTACTTAGTGGACACAAAGAAGTACACTTTTACAGTTTAAGTTTAGCTTGCCTGCTTACTTTCAGTGAGTGTGGATTTTTTTTTAGTCACATTTTTTTTTCTTTTTTTTGGCCAGTCCTGAGTCTTGGACTCAGGGCCTGAGCACTGTCCCTGGCTTCTTTTTGCTCAAGGCTAGCACTCTGTCACTTGAGCCACAGCACCACTTCAGGCCATTTTCTATATATGTAGTGCTGGGGAATTGAACCCAGAGCTTCATGTATACAAAACAAGCACTCTTGCCACTAGGCCATATCCCCAGCCCTTAGTCACAATTTTTTGAAACACCTAATGTTTTCTATTGTGACATTGTGTTTATAAATTGAATTGTTCTTTTTTGGGGAATCAGGAATAATCACACCAGAGAAGGAGCTAAAGGTCTCTGTGGCAGTGGGCACTCAGCCTCTTTTGCTGGCAAAAGAAGAGGATGTTGCAACCAAAAGATCAAAACCTACAGAGGACAACAAATTTTGTCATGAACAGGTAAAGATGTTATTCTCCCTTTGCTTATAACCTCTCAGTTCCAATGGTTCTGTATTTTTTAAATGCATTTGGTAATTGGTAATGATATTAATATCTGGTATCCTAACCTTCTGAAGTTATCAAAGCCCATTACCTAATGGTGACCATGTTTGTTTACTCTTTTCCAGTTCTATCAATGTCCTTACTGTAACTACAACAGTAGGGATCAGAGTCGGATTCAGATGCACGTCCTGTCTCAGCACTCGGTGCAGCCGGTCGTCTGCTGTCCTCTCTGCCAGGATGTCCTCAGCAACAAAATGCACCTCCAGTTGCATCTGACACATCTGCACAGTGTGTCTCCAGACTGTGTGGAGAAGCTGCTTATGACAGTAAGCATGCCTCGTGTGGATGCACATGTGACACAATTTGTATTAATTTACCAATAACAAATTTGTACTTGTGGGTCAGTAGAAGTTTATTTCCTCTAATCTACTTCAAGTTATCTATTTTTTATTGTTTTTTGTCCTAGAAATCACATTCTGGTCACATTTGTCATCTCTTGCTTTGAGGAAAATTATGCTTTAAAACTTATGATATGAAACATGACTTTATAGAAAGACATTGTTAGTCATTTTTATACCTACAATGTTAGTAAAATGATGTGTGGTAAGCATCTTGAGTTTCTAAGTTCCTTGGTTATGAATACAGAAAGTAGACCTACAAAAACTTTGGAGCATTAATTTGAAAACATGGCACTATAATAGTATTGAAAGTTTGGTTGTTGCTGCTTTGGCTAGAGAAATGTAAATCCTACTGCCCACTTCAAGTTGTAGCAGAGTGGAGATTTGCAGAGCACTGGTCACATGGACCTCCCTTGTTTGCTTGTCAAAGGTGCCAGTTCCTGATGTGATGATGCCAAACAGCATGCTACTGCCAGCAGCCGCCTCTGAGAAGTCAGAGCGGGACACACCTGCAGCCATGACAGCGGAGTCATCTGTGAAATATTCAGGTATGCTAGCTTATTCAGATCTGAGAGAAAGCACTCAAGAGCTTGCCTGTGTGGCCTTGGTCCCAGGTTATTACTTTCAAACAGTTGGCATTTATTTTTATTTTTATGAATGAGGGAAAGACATATGGCATTTTCAAGAGCCTAATTTTCCTAATAATATTTGGCATCTGATCATCTCTGTCTGTCCATGGGGAGCTCATAGGGAAGATGGATAGGAATATTCTTTGTGTTGTATTTATGAATACCAAGATATCCTTGGTATCTTGTTGATTGAAAAACGATAGGAATATTCTTTGTGTTGTATTTATGAATACCAAGATATTCTTCGTAGCTTGTTGATTGCAAAACAATAGAAATATTCTTTGTGTTGTATTTATGAATACCAAGATATCTTTGGTATCTTGTAGATTGCAACCTATTTTGTTTAACTTTGGCTTATTTTCTTCTCTGTACTTAAAACCTTCAAGGTGATTTCTGGCTCACTTTATATCCTTGTCACATAGTCTAGGGCTTGTAACTCTCTCAATATACTTCTTGTTTTTTCCAAAGACTTTATTAAGTAGAAAATTTTACGGGCTCACATGAACAGTATTCAGTGACTTTTAAGCAGTGAGTTTTCCTACTTTCTGAAGTCTTGTTTCTGTGTTTTTCTAACAGGGGAAAGCCCAGTGGATGACAAAAGTATGTCAGCACTTGAAGATTCAAAGGCTAATGTGGAAATAAAGAGTGAGGAGCAGAAACCAACTAAAGAATCCACTGAATTACCAGAATGGAATAAAAACAGCAGCAAAGATGTGAAAATCCCTGACATAATGCAAGATCAACTCACTGAACAGCCAAAAAGGCAGCCGCTCTCCGTTTCCGACCGGCATGTTTATAAGTATCGCTGCAACCATTGTAGCTTGGCTTTTAAAACTATGCAGAAGCTTCAGATACATTCCCAGTATCATGCAATTCGGGCCGCGACAATGTGTAATCTGTGCCAGCGCAGCTTCCGTACATTCCAGGCTTTAAAAAAACACTTGGAAGCAGGCCATCCTGAACTGAGTGAGGCTGAACTTCAACAGCTGTATGCCTCCTTGCCCATCAATGGTGAACTCTGGGCAGAGAATGAAGCCATGATCCAGGATGACCATGGCCTAGAGCAGGAAATGGAGAGAGAATATGAGGCAGACCATGAAGGGAAGGCAAGTCCTGTAGGAAGTGACAGTAGCTCTATTCCAGATGAGTTGGGCTCTGAACCAAAGCGGACCCTACCTTTTAGAAAAGGGCCCAATTTTACCATGGAAAAATTTCTGGATCCATCTCGTCCCTATAAATGTACAGTATGTAAAGAGTCATTCACCCAGAAAAACATTCTCTTGGTCCATTATAATTCAGTGTCTCACCTGCATAAGTTGAAAAAGGTTTTGCAGGAAGCTTCTAGTCCTGTCCCACAGGAAACTAACAGCAGCACAGACAATAAACCCTACAAGTGCAACATCTGCAATGTTGCCTATAGCCAAAGCTCAACTTTGGAGATCCACATGAGGTCTGTGCTCCACCAGACAAAGGCCAGAGCTGCAAAGCTGGAGCCAAGTGGGCCTGTAGCCACTGGTGGGCACAACCTCACAGCAAATGTGACTAGTCCTGGCCAAGGGATGTTAGATTCCATGGGTTTAGCCACAGTCAACAGCAAAGATACACACTTAGATGCCAAAGAATTAAACAAAAAGCAAACTCCTGAGCTAATCTCTGCTCAACCTACACATCACCCATCACAGTCACCAGCACAAATCCAGATGCAACTACAACATGAGTTACAACAGCAAGCTGCGTTCTTTCAGCCACAGTTTCTAAACCCAGCCTTCTTGCCTCATTTCCCAATGACCCCGGAAGCACTCCTGCAGTTTCAGCAACCTCAGTTTCTCTTTCCCTTCTACATACCTGGGACAGAGTTTAGCTTGGGCCCAGATCTGGGCTTACCTGGTTCTGCTACCTTTGGTATGCCAGGCATGACCGGAATGGCTGGCTCCTTGCTTGAAGATCTGAAGCAGCAGATTCAAACTCAACATCACGTTGGCCAAACACAGCTGCAAATTCTACAGCAACAAGCACAACAGTATCAAGCCACACAGCCCCAGCTGCAGCCTCAAAAACAACAGCAGCAGCAGCAGCAGCAGCAGCAACAACAACAACAACAACAAACAAGCAAATTGTTGAAACAAGAGCAAAGTAACCTAGCCAGTGCTGACTGCCAGGTCATGAAGGACATGCCATCATACAAGGAGGCAGAAGAGGTTGCTGAAAAGCAAGAAAAGCCAAAGCAAGAATTTACAAATGAAGGCGAAGGCCTCAAAGAAGGCAAAGACACAAAGAAGCCGAAATCTTCGGAACCATCCATCCCTCCACCACGCATAGCTTCAGGAGCCAGGGGAAATGCAGCCAAAGCTTTACTGGAAAACTTTGGTTTTGAACTGGTCATTCAGTATAATGAAAATAGGCAAAAGGGGCAGAAGAAGACCAAGAGTGGAGAGGGTGAGAACACTGACAAACTGGAATGCGGAACGTGTGGTAAATTGTTTTCCAATGTTCTTATATTGAAGAGTCATCAAGAACATGTACATGGACAATTTTTTCCATATGGAGCTCTAGAAAAATTTGCTCGCCAATACAGGGAGGCCTATGACAAACTTTATCCAATTTCTCCATCCTCACCAGAAACACCACCTCCACCACCTCCGCCCCCTCCCCTCCCACCAGCACCCCCACAGTCTGCTTCCATGGGTCCTGTCAAAATCCCTAACACAGTTCCAACTCCCCTGCAAGCTCCACCACCCACTCCTCCACCACCACCACCTCCTCCTCCACCGCCTCCTCCTCCACCACCTCCTCCTTCAGCTCCACCACAGGTCCAGCTTCCTGTGTCTCTTGACCTTCCACTCTTCCCTTCCATCATGATGCAGCCCGTGCAGCACCCTGCACTGCCACCCCAGCTCGCCCTGCAGCTGCCACAGATGGATGCACTGTCTGCTGATCTCACTCAGCTATGCCAGCAGCAGCTGGGTCTAGATCCCAACTTCTTAAGGCATTCTCAATTCAAACGGCCACGGACAAGAATTACAGATGATCAACTGAAAATCCTGAGAGCTTATTTTGACATCAATAATTCTCCCAGCGAAGAACAAATCCAAGAAATGGCAGAGAAATCTGGCCTCTCTCAAAAAGTTATCAAGCACTGGTTTCGAAATACACTTTTTAAGGAAAGACAGAGAAATAAGGATTCACCATACAACTTCAGTAACCCTCCTATAACTGTTTTGGAAGATATCAGAATTGACCCACAACCTGCTTCATTAGAACATTACAAATCAGATACATCATTCAGTAAAAGGTCTTCTAGAACAAGGTTTACTGATTACCAGCTTAGGGTTCTACAAGACTTTTTTGACACAAATGCTTATCCAAAAGATGATGAGATAGAACAACTCTCTACTGTTCTCAACCTACCTACTCGAGTTATTGTTGTATGGTTCCAGAATGCTCGTCAGAAAGCACGGAAGAGCTATGAGAATCAAGCAGAAGCTAAAGATAATGAAAAAAGAGAACTCACCAATGAACGGTATATTCGAACGAGCAACATGCAGTACCAATGTAAAAAATGCAATGTGGTGTTCCCCAGGATCTTTGACTTGATTACACATCAAAAGAAGCAGTGCTATAAGGATGAAGATGATGAAGCCCAAGATGAAAGCCAAACAGAAGACTCCATGGATGCCACTGATCAGGTGGTGTACAGGCATTGCACTGTTTCCGGACAGACAGATGTAGCCAAAAACACTGCTGCCACTGCAGCAAATTCTGGCTCTGGGACAAGCACACCTCTGATTCCATCACCCAAACCAGAACCTGAGAAGTCATCTCCAAAACCTGACTGTACCACAGAAAAGCCAAAGCAAAGTGATCCCTCTCCCCCTTCTCAAGGCACCAAACCAGCCTTGCCCTCCACATCGACTTCCTCAGACCCAATGCAGACATCCACAGCCCAGCCACAGTCACAGCCACAGCCACAGCCACCAAAACAACCCCAACTTATTGGGAGACCTCCCTCCACATCCCAAACTCCGGTCCCTTCCAGTCCCTTGCAAATTACCATGACTTCTCTCCAGAACAGTCTACCTCCACAGTTACTCCAGTACCAATGTGACCAGTGTACGGTTGCATTCCCAACTCTGGAACTTTGGCAAGAGCACCAGCACATGCACTTCCTTGCGGCTCAAAACCAATTCCTTCACTCTCCATTCTTGGAAAGGCCCATGGATATGCCGTACATGATATTCGACCCCAACAATCCACTGATGACTGGACAGCTGCTGAGTAGCTCTCTCACACAAATGCCACCGCAGACCGGCTCCTCCCACACCGCGGCTCCTACCACGGTTGCTGCTTCCCTCAAGAGGAAACTGGACGAGAAAGAAGACAATGCTTGCAGTGAAAAGGAGGGAGGGAATAGTGGTGAAGACCAACACCGAGATAAACGCTTGCGAACAACAATTACCCCGGAACAACTGGAAATACTCTATGAGAAATACTTACTGGATTCGAATCCTACCAGAAAAATGCTTGATCACATTGCACGTGAAGTCGGGCTGAAGAAAAGAGTTGTGCAAGTCTGGTTCCAGAACACGCGCGCTAGAGAAAGGAAAGGACAATTCCGAGCGGTGGGACCTGCCCAGTCTCATAAGCGGTGTCCATTCTGCCGAGCCCTCTTTAAAGCCAAGTCGGCTTTAGAAAGCCACATTCGCTCGAGGCACTGGAATGAAGGCAAGCAGGCAGGCTACAGTTTGCCACCAAGCCCTTTAATAGCCACAGAGGATGGAGGAGAGAGTCCACAGAAATACATCTATTTTGATTACCCATCTTTGCCATTAACTAAAATTGATCTATCGAGTGAGAATGAACTGGCGTCCACAGTTTCCACGCCTGTTAGTAAAACAGCAGAGCTATCACCGAAGAATCTTTTGAGCCCTTCTTCTTTTAAAGCAGAATGTCCTGAGGATGTGGAGAATTTGAACGCTCCTACGGCTGAGGCTGGGTATGATCAAACTAAAACTGACTTTGATGAGACTTCGTCCATTAATACAGCCATCAGCGATGCCACCACTGGTGATGAAGGAAATGCAGAGATGGAAAGCACCACGGGAAGTTCTGGAGACGTGAAACCAGCTCTGTCTCCTAAAGACCCCAAAAGTCTTGACGCTTTGCCCAAACCAGCAACCACCCCCACCACAGAGGTGTGTGATGACAAGTTTCTTTTTTCTCTCACCAGTCCATCCATCCCTTTCAATGATAAAGACGGTGACCACGACCAAAGCTTTTATATCACCGATGATCCAGATGACAATGCTGACCGCAGTGAAACTTCAAGCATCGCCGATCCCAGCTCACCAAACCCATTTGGATCTGGCAACCCTTTTAAATCCAAAAGTAACGATCGGCCCGGCCACAAGCGATTCAGAACGCAGATGAGCAACCTGCAACTTAAGGTTCTCAAAGCTTGTTTTAGTGACTACCGAACTCCAACCATGCAAGAATGCGAAATGCTGGGGAATGAGATTGGTCTGCCCAAACGGGTGGTTCAGGTGTGGTTTCAAAACGCCAGGGCCAAGGAAAAGAAGTTTAAAATCAACATAGGGAAGCCTTTCATGATCAATCAAAGCGGAACGGAAGGCTCCAAACCAGAATGCACCCTCTGTGGGGTGAAGTATTCTGCCCGCTTGTCCATCAGAGATCATATTTTCTCCAAACAGCACATTGCAAAAGTGAGGGAGACGGTGGGCAGTCAGCTTGATCGGGAGAAAGATTACCTAGCTCCTACCACTGTCCGGCAGCTAATGGCCCAGCAAGAACTTGATCGTATAAAAAAAGCTTCCGATGTGCTTGGATTAACAGTACAGCAGCCAGGCATAATGGACAGCAGCTCCCTCCATGGCATCAGCCTGCCGGCCTCTTACCCAGGACTCCCAGGCCTTCCTCCTGTCCTTCTCCCGGGAATGAATGGCCCATCCTCCTTGACGGGCTTTCCACAGAATTCAAACAGTAAGTCACCAAAACAAAAATCTACACAGTTAATCAAGAGCCATTAGACAGCCAACGTAGCAAAGAAAACTGAGCATTTTGATTACTTTTTAACCACTTAAACTAATATTTTTTTAAAAAATATATGTGTAGTACATATAAAATTTGGCTATAGCTAATCAACAAGAATATCCTACGTAAATATATACAGAAAAATTAAGATTGGATAGCAAAACAGATTCTCAGAAATGTGATGATTTATTATTACATCTTTGTGTCTTAGACATGTTATTTTTACATTTGACTCCAATATTGACTTCAAATGCCATTTCAACACAAACTTTGGTATCCATATCAAGAAAGTGAAGCATTGTAAAATGCGCTTGCTGATGTTTTAAAGTGTATTCTTTCCAAGGGTCAGAATATATAATTTTCATTTTTTTCTTGTCTTTTTGTTCCCTGCCTCTACCCTGTAAATGAAAACAAAAGTTAAGTGTTCTGTAGTCACAGGTATCTACTTCCAGTACACCTAGCAGGTAATAAAGCTTGTGTTTAAACTTTAATGAATAAAAACATGACTTCTGTGATCATGTGAAGCAGTATTGTTAGACAGTTTTGATTTTCTTAGCCTTTTGGTTTTCTTGCTACTTGTTATTCAAATAAACTTAGATGTTCAGAGTGCATTATTACCCCATTCCGTGCTGCTTCTTCTCTAAGCTAAGGTTTATAATTAAGGCAGAATCAAATTATACAGCTATTTGAAACCAAGAAAGATGCAGTTGTGCAGTTAAGATATATAACTATATATAATACACTTATATATAGTTATATATAAGTTAAAAGCAGTTATCTTATAATTTCCTCCTCTCTCTTTATGAATTTTGTTATTTGATGTTACTAGGACTTGAACATTGGGCCTTACACCTGTGCTCTACTACTTGAACTATACACCCCCCCTTTTGCTTTAAGGTCTTTCCTTCCTTTCTTCCTTCCTTCCTTCCTTTCTTTCTTTATTTCTTTCATTTTCTGATAAGGTGTTTTTTTCTTTCTTTTTTTTTTTTTTTTTTTTTTTTTTTTTTTTTTTGGCCAGTCCTGGGCCTTGGACTCAGGGCCTGAGCACTGTCCCTGGCTTCTTCCCGCTCAAGGCTAGCACTCTGCCCCTTGAGCCACAGCGCCACTTCTGGCCGTTTTCTGTATATGTGGTGCTGGGGAATCGAACCTAGGGCCTCGTGTATCCGAGGCAGGCACTCTTGCCACTAGGCTATATCCCCAGCCCGTTTTTTTCTTTCTTTTTTTTTCATGCACCAGAATGGACCATGATCCTACTGTTTACACTTTTCAGTTATATAGGCTTAGAAAAACATAATAACCTGGCTTACTGGTTGAGTTGGAATCTCACTTTTTGACAGAAATGGCCTCAAACCACCTTCTTCTCATTATCCACCTCCCACGTAGCTAGGATTCACAGGAGCATGCCTTGGCTATAATTTCTTTAAGATTTTATTTTAATCAGTGAAATTTTGGCTTTCTAAGGAGAGTTATTTAGTATTTACTAATCACATATAGCTACAAAAATTACAAAAAATAAATAAAACTTTTTTCTTTTTTGCAATAGAATTTTTACATAAATTTCAAAGTTTTCAATTTCATTCTTCTTTAACAAGAAGCAACATTTGCCACTGTATTCTTTTTTTTTTTTTTTTTTTTTTGGCCAGTCCTGGGGCTTGGACTCAGGGCCTGAGCACTGTCCCTGGCTTCTTTTTGCTGAAGGCTAGCACTCTGCCACTTGAGCCACAGCACCACGTCTGGCCATTTTTTGTATATGTGGTGCTGGGGAATTGAACCCAGGGCCTCATGTATACAAGACAAGCACTCTTGTCACTAGGCCATATCCCCAGCCCCTGCCACTGTATTCTTAATAATTTACCCCTTCTGTAACATAAAGCTTGGAAGGCAGAGAAACATAAGACTAAGTTCCTCTGCCATTGCCAACCTAGTTTCCTGTTCTAAATGTCTTGTGGGCTCTAGAGAAAAGAGGAATGATGTCTTGCCTAAGAAAGAACTTGACCAAGGACATCTGCCATATACTTTCTTTTAGCTGTCACACCAACTCTGTTCTCATGCTAAAACAATTTTGGATAATTGTCTGATAACCTAAGGACCTAACAATTATAGCAATAGTTATGTGATTTTTTTGTTATATTTTAGTTAAATTAAAGGACGTACTTTAAAAATAATAAAATGACAGAGGAGATTTTTGAATCTAGGGTAAGTTTAGATACTTTGTAGTGCCACTTTGAACAGCACTTATATTATTAACCAATACAAAAAAAAAAACTAAATTACAGAATTCAGCGATCTGTTTTGTAAACAGAGGGCTTTGAAAATACATTATATAGGAAGAAACAATGGAAATATCTATACCTTTGTTCTATAAGGTACCATTGACTGACGGTGATTGTTTTATCATCTCTGTCAATGATGGTCACAGTAACTTGTTATTCTCTTGGCTGGGTCAAAGGCAATTCCTGAGACAAGGGGTCCTTTGACCAATTGCTCTTCTTATTTGTTACTCTCATATGGGCACTTTCATTGCCTTTATGAAAGAAAATGAGAGAGTAAATTTCTTTATGAAATATTCAAATAAAATTTCCTTCACTTACAGTTAATATAATTTATATTTTCCTCCCAAATATAGATCTTCTTTGTAATTATCAGCATTACAGTGATGTTGGAGGCAGGCCTTCATGACTAGGAGAATCTTGAAACACACTAAGTTCCAAGGAACTCAGCACGCCTTCGATTGCTTTATTAAATCATAGACCAAAACCAACCAAGAGAAAAGCGCCAGCTGAACATCAGTGGCTCACACCTGTAAGCCTCACTACTCAGGAGGGTGAGATCTGAGGATTGCATTTCAAAGCCAGCTAGGGTAGGAAAATTCATGACACATTTATTTCTAATCACTAAAGAGCCAGAATTGGAGCTGTGGCTCAAGTGGTAGAATGCTACCCATGAGCACAAATGCTCAGGGACAGTGCCCAGGCCCTAAGTTCAAGCCCTTGGACCAGCCATAGAGAGAGAGAGAGAGAGAGAAAGAGAGAGAGACAGAGACAGAGAGACAGAACATTTCTACCTATTTTTGTGGGATTTTAAACATTATCATCGTGTAGTGATCAGTGGAGTTTCATCTAAGAGGCTGAATTCCCACATTCCTGGTTCTCAACATTTATAACCAGTTCATGGAGTAGAACTGGTTCTCTACCATTCGATTATCATCTTCCTACTGTATATTT